>NC_135870.1:10150992-10323492 GCF_031162955.1 Sander vitreus | reverse complement strand
AAAACATTAGCAACTACGTGCCCCCGTAGTGCACAGACCTCCGTCAAGGCCAAATGCCCAATATTGCATTGTTAACAAAAGTGGAAGATAGTTTGTATATTCAGATCCGCTCCAAAAATCTATTGGGTTCTCCCTTAGCCCATGCTACACCCTTCCACCAAGTTCATTACCTCCAACATGACCTCCTTGGCTGGGTTAATACAAAGCAGTATCAAAAGCCAAAGCTACCAATTCTGAAGAATGTTTTGCATGTATCTTATTCTGCAAAACTATAGTGACTACAGTCATCAGTCACTACTCCCAGTGTCCTTTACTTCTACCTGTGCTCTGAAAAACAGTGTGTAATCCAGACCCTTTGGTTATCGGTGACTCTAATGCACGAGGGGATATAATCTTTCGGAAAGCGGCTTAATCAGTTCCACTGCCACCAGTCCTGAACCCAGGAAATGAATCCTATCAACTCAAGCCCTACTTTGATGAGATGCTGGAAAGGGCTCATCTGAACATAAACACTGGTGACGTGGGATGTCCCATATTAGTATCACAAGCATCACATGCAACTGTGATAGAAATGCACCAACGGCATCTTTCTTGGCAGATTCCAAATTCTTAAGTCTGACCTACCTGAACTATAATTGACAGCATACACACTTTTTTACTTTTCTTTAACAGAAACATCATTTGTATGTCCATTTAAAAAAAACTGATTAAATATTTTTTTACATTTTCTCCAAAACTGCACTAGGTTACAGGACCTTCTCTCACTCAAACAAATCTTTAAAAAAAAAAGGGCTCGATTTTAGTGGACAGAGGCTTTTTGTAAAAATAAAACCCAACTGAAGCATATCTCACTTTATCTAACATCTTTTACTTTTCCACAAAAAAAAAAAAAAGGTTTGCAGGAATTAAAGCAACAAAAACAAAATTGAAATTTTTTTTTCAGGCCAAGTAATATTCTCCCATCTATAAGTTGTATTTGTAAAACAAGATCCAGAAGAGAACCCCACATACTGTATAAGGGCGTCCTGTTTTTTTTACTGCAGAAAGTTTAATTAATTTCAGTCTGAAATATAAACAATTACCATCAACACGTAGTATAGATACGAATGGGGACGACACAGACCGTATGGATAGACAACAAAAATGGGAATATATATTATATATATATATATATATCATTGTATAGATATGAAAGGTGATGAAACGGCAAAAAGTCACAACTACAAAGCACGGTAAACAAGACGGGCCGTGTTTCAGTGTGGGTCAGGTGGGTTGCAGACATCGCCGCAGACTGCTGCACTGAGGACAGTCAGCCCGTTGACAACCATCCCTCCCAGTTAGATGTGATGTGTGGCTGCTCTAACCTGTAACATGGGCACCAAAATGAAAACAAAAGATTCCTCAACGCACACACGCTGCTCAGGTAGACGCAGTTAGACGGGCAAGAACATGGTGTTGTTGACAGTAATACAGAAAAGAAAACCCTGAAAAATGAGGCTACCCTTACAGTACGTACGCAAGGAAAGGGATGTAGTGAAGAACTTGTTTCATTTTAAATGAAATTTATTAACATGTTAACATCTGCATAAAAAACGAAATACAAAGATGTATTTACAATGTATTCAATCACAACACACTTTCAATCACACGACTTGTTTACATGCCAGTCACAATCATTGTCTCATATCCATAATCTGATTTACCATAAGGAAAGCTAGCTATTATTAGACGATGTTGAGTCTTTCCATTAAGCTCCCTCTATATCAGTCCGGAAAGCACAGATTAACCAGTCATTGTTTGGCTGGTAAAGATAGTGGGGTAAAGTCCTGATAAAATGGTGATCAAGAGAATAACTTCTCCAAATTCAGAGGCCCTCCTATGATCAAACCTAAACAATGGAAGGTTTGCTTCTAGAATAATCCAATATCATGAGGAAAAGGACAGGTTGACTCAAAGGATTGGTATTGAGAGTCAGTGCATATGTATGTGTGTGCTGGTAGGGTAGACTCAGCTCAGCATGCCTCCTCTCATGTGTCCACTGTCACTCAGCCCGTGCTCTATGAGTTTGATGTCTTCCAAGTCATCTTTGATGACGCTGATCAAATGACTTAAACCGTCCTGCTGCTGTTTCAAGTGCTGAACGTGACAGATAAGAAAGAAGTGTTTCAGTTAATGCCCAACATTATTAAAAATATTTTGTCATGGTCTAGAGAACTGTACATTGGGAGGTATGGAACTAGAAGTACAGGGCACAGATAAGATGAATTTCGTAAATGTGCCGACTCACTTGTTTGATTTCCCTGAGAAGGTCTGCATCAACACTGTAGCGTTCTTCTGATCTCACAGCTCCAAAGTGATTCTGCATGCGGATTTGGGACATTAATTCATTCAACCGACCCTGGAGAACGAAAAAAACACATACACAAATATTGTATAAAAAATATTCAGTTAAGACTTTGTCTCAACTAGTGGTTTGATCTTTAACGGGCCCAATTTGTGTTTATGCTTAATTGCGTTCTGATTGTATTTGAGAATAAAGGTCACCTGTGGATTGGTTTTTTTTTAACCTCCAGTAGCGGTATGGGGCCTATGAGTGGATTCCACATGTGTTTATCTCATGGGTTATGCAATTCACATTTCTGCCAATGGAGTCACATTATTTCACTGATCTACTGGTGGCTGTAATGCACCAAGATACACCACTTGCTAATAAACAATGCAGGTTTCAAACTTCTGAGAAAAACAAACCATGCATTTTAGAGAGGAACACCCATGTAAATAAAACATTCAGGGTACTCAGCACTAAGGGTACCTTTAACTTAATAAGGATTGCAATGTTAACCATAGGATTCAAAATACTAGCCAAAATAATTACTGGAATACCACAAATACTGTAGGACAGTTTATCTTATTAGTAAACTACCAACTGGTCTTACGAAAACATTGTTTTATTTAGAAAGTCCTTGTAATTAAAACCTATAAATATGGTAACATGCAGTGAACCCTAAACATTTTACCCTAATTTCAAGTCTAGTAAGCTTAGTGAGTGAAGAAATAAGTTCTGTCAGCATGTATTTCTAACTCCTACAGTTTAGACAGACTTACCTTGAACTGTGTGGGAGCATTTAGTTCAGACTGAATGGTGTCCAGCTGCACCCTGAGATGCTCCTCATCCACTTGGATAGCATAACCACTTTTCCTTTGAATCTCCTGTTTTATCAGCACCTGCAGGGAACATAGGAACGTAGGAGGAGTGTTAAACATGATAAGAAATACCGGAGCGAAAAACAACCAAGAAGGAAAAGGCATTCATTTAAACTCAATGAAATGTGGAGATGGTATTCATCAACAAAAAATCCCTGAACAAAAACGGTGAGGCAGCTACCTGCAGCACCCTGTGAGAGAGATCCATCAGCTTCCTCTTGTACTGGGCAATCTTGGCCACAGTGGTCGCCTGGTTCTTCTGCAGTTCACTGATATCACTGGAAATAATCTGCAAGTCCATATTTGTGTTTGTAAGTGAGTAAAAACAGTAGTAAGGAAAATTGTTAACTTGTTTAGCATTTCTCCAATGATTTCAAGTTATATTTTTCAGACCTATCAAGCTGAAAACAATCCGTGCCCTGTTGCCCTACCTTAGAAATATAAATGTATTTCGGGCTTTTGTGACATTTTGCTCAACAATGGACTAAAATTGAACAATAGATGCATACAAGTTGGATGTTACATTGTTCCTTTGTCTGTGTATCGGGAGAGGCGAGTTACCTTTTAAGCCTCTTTCTCACATGATATATTTGGTGTAAATATCCTCAAATCCAAACCAAGGTTAACAGAGATTTTTCTCTGTTGCTTATATGTTAGGTAAATGTGAAGAGGATTCCCCCCTTATTTAGTGTAAGCTATAAATATATTTTATATATTAACCAAAATTATTTAAAATGATCTAAATCCTGACACACAGCTCTTTTTGTAATAGTAATTTCAGCTGTAAACAACCTGTTGGCAGCTAGCATGAATTAGACATCTGTGTACTCTGTCCTTGACACCACAAACTCAGTTTCAAAATTCCTTTGTCGATAATCAGAAGACACTGTGCCCATGTCCGGAGTCTTTTTCACATTTGGAGAACGACAGCAGTGTTTTCACTTACATCCACTCTGGTCTGGTGCTGTTTGGTCATTTGCTCCTGGATCTGCAGCCTGCGAAGCAGCTCCTTAAAACCCACCATGGGCACTGGTATTAATCTGGGAAAAAAAACATTAAAAACTTTAATGACATGACCTTACCACCGAAAGTTAAGCTACCATTTTTAGTGAACAACCAACAGCCAGTTAAAGCTGTGGCATTATGGGCATTGGTCAGGAAACGGTCAGAGCCATACTTGTCATGTGATAAAACTGCTAAATCTGTTGAGAAAATAAAGGCTGTTAACCTTTAATACTGTATATCACATTCCACTTATGGAATATGGCTTAAAGCTGCTGTGGGTAGAATGCAAAAAAAACCTGAAGAATTTACAGTAGTGTGAGATCTCTTCCTGCAGCTCTCCCTTTTCTGCCGCACGGCAATGCATGCACATACCAGCCAACAGGTACGCTCCCTCTCTGAAATGACCTGTGATTGACTCCAGTCTCTCATCACGGGCTAGATTTACTAAAGCTTTAGAGGAGATGCAGAAGTCTTGTTTTCTCTCAGACCACTTGAATTACAATATGCTATAAGATCATTATGGAAACTTTACCCGACACCACCAAAAATGAAAGTGCCTAAAACAATTATAAGGGCACTAGATCCAGTCTTAGCTCTGGCTGAGCCACCTTACAATCATTGGTACAGTAAGTGGTGTTACCCAGTACGGTGAAATGGGGGGAAATCAAGATGCAGCGACTGGAGGATCTTCCAGTCTTTTTAACCGTTTTCCCCCCTCCCCAAATTACTCATATACCACCTTTTATGGGACGTTTTGAACACACGTACTTAACCAACTTACTTCTCTGGGTCAGGGTTGTCCACCTTGGCCTGCTCCCAAATGATAGGGTCCACTCCTATTAAAAAGAGACATAACCTCAGAAGTGAATCACATACCAAAAACCTGTTGAATTCAGCGAGATGATGACACATACATGCATTTACCTGCAGGTGCATTTTGCAGAAGCTGTTTCAGCTGTGCTGGAGACAGCTCTGTGCGCGTGACAGACATGGCCACTCCAATCTGTGTGAGCTGGATCTTGATGTTGGCCTGCTCTAGATAACTGAAGAGTGTGGTGGCGGGGATCCGCTTGGAGGTGCCATTGGGAGAACGCTCCACCACGTAAATGATCACCTCTGTCCTGAGAGACAGAAAACACACAAATAAGAACCCAGATTTCTTTTTCAGGAAACTCTTTTGAAAGTAATTAGAAAACCATGTGTGTAGTAGTACTACTTAATGGCATATTATAGAAACGTACTGGTCACTGGGCAAGGCTTTGACACAGTCCACATTGACAGTGAGTGTCTGGTTGCTTCCCAGGACCTTGTGGAGGCACTCCACCAGCTGCTGCTGCTGAGCTCGCACATCAGCTTCCTTTTTATTGAGAAGCAAGACCACGAAACCATCCTCATCCTTACTCACTGGGACGCAGCTATAGCCCACCGCCTAGGAAATACAAGACACAGAGGACTTCCATTTGATGAAATTCAAAGACACCTAACAACACTTTCAACCACTCTAATGAACGATTAGCCGTTACCTTGAACCTGCAGAATGGGTTCTCCTGGGTGAAGTCAACCGGTTGGTTGTTGTTGCTGTAGTAGCCCTTCCCAGTGCCCCAGTAAGCCTGCAATTGGTTCCATTTGGCTAAGATGGAGTCACGCTCATCTCCTAACAAGGTGGGAGCTGACAGAGCAGTGACCTGCTGGTAAAGCTGGCTGGGCTGAGCCTGTTGCTGGCCAAATAAGCTTCCTGGTAGAGGAAAGGAGGTAAAATGATATCTTATACTGTCTTATTCTTTACATTTTCTGAAATATCGTTATGTCTTTGTTCATGGGGGAAACCTACGGATTAAATGATTCATGTTATTTTATATCATATATATATTTTAATATGAGGAAAGTCACTAACAAGTCTTCCAACTTTTTTTACTCTAATGGTTTCATATTTCGGCTTTGGCTGCACACTGATGGATTGATGATAATGTAAATCTGTAACTTTCTGCTTGTTGTCGCCCTCTACAGTGAAAAGAGGTGTACAGCACAGTTGGTAGAGTTGTCGTAAAGGTTATGTTTGAGACTGCTGTGCAAAAAATTAAAAATAAATTAAAAAATAACTGCAAAAACTATCTAACAAGAATCTATGATACTGCTGGACTTGATTTTGAAATGAGAAAATAAAAACGTGAATTGCAGTTCCCAGTACAGTGGCAAACTCACTTTACTGGCACTATCATCTAGGACAGGCTGAATAGCATTTCTCCAACCATGGTCAATGTGCTCATTTGTGCATTTTATGATGATCGTCCAAAAAAAACAGATGGTCAAATTAGTCATTTACTTATTTAAAAACAAATTACGGATATGAGCTTTAATGTTCTGCAATGACTGCCTTGTCTAGGGCATCATCTTCTAATTTTCACATGGAAACAAACTGTTATTTGGAAATCCGGGGTCTCACCTGGCTGCTGCTGAGTTGGCTGGATATTAAAGCCTCCAAACCCACCCAGGCCAGTTGTTCCTAATCCAGTTCCAAATCCTGTAGTCCCAGCAGTGGTCCCAGCCCCAAGCCCAGAGGAGAACCCAAAGCCTTTGTTCTGCGTGTTACCAAACAGGCTTCCTAAAACAGAAGAATGAGCCAACATAGTGAGAAAAGAAAAAAAATCTACATTAATGCTTCTGATCTTTACAGAGGAATCACTGCATGAGTGACAATAAGGATGTATGCACAGTGGAATGACAGACACCTTATGGCAGATATTTGTTGGCTTTTCGACTTAACACTGAGCGTGCAACAGTATGCAACAGCACAGCTTTAGGAGTAAGGTTTAGAAAACTGAAACCAAACAAACCATTTCTCACCCTGCATTTGGCCTCATTAAATAGCACTTGCATTGGTTAGGCCGATTGGTTATACACTGGTTATTTTCATCCTAATGTAAGTACAGCTGATAAATTCTGCCTTTGATGATTTTTGACTCAGTTGAGAAAAACCCTCTTTTTAAAAACAAAATACTGTGTGTGCATACATATTTTACATCCTGCACATAAATGTCAACAAAAAAGAAGGGAACATTCATATTTCTTGTTAAGACTGAATGCAGTTACTCTACTGACCTGTGGTGTTAGAGGGAGTAGCAAAGCTAAAGGTGGACCCTGGTGCAGTAGCAGTTGTTGTATTTGTTCCAAATCCACCAAATGTGCCTGAGAAACAAAGAAAATCATGCCAAATGGAATAAAGAAGGTGACACAAAAAGGAGGTGAGAGACAGATAAATGGAGGAAAGAATAAAATCGCTATTTGACATATAGCAGAAGAGAAAAATCATGACTTAGCTTTAAGATTAATAAAAAGGAAAACTGAATTGTATTTCCATTTAGCATTGTTCTTCTGTCTTACAGAAAGGGTGAACATTTACGGTTTATCTACAGGAATAAAATGAGATGATTGCATAATTCAACATTTATTTTCCTCATGCAAATGACAACAACAATGCATGGCATTTTATGAGACAAAGCAACATGTGAGACGAAAAATCACTGCACCACAGAGATGTGAAAATGGATGAAAGTGTGTGTTAACAGACAGACTGTACTGATTAATCAATCAATCAATCAATCAATCAATCACAAAGGTCATCTACCTGTGCTAGCCAGGCTATTACCAAAATTGAAAACAGTGCCAGTGGTGGTTGCTGTACCAAAGCACCCCACATTAAAGCTGACTGCTGCTGGGTTGGCATTTAAACCAATCCCCCCAAAACTAAACCCACCAGCCGTGGTGTTTCCAGCTCCCAGCCCCCCAAATCCTGCAGCCAGCGGAGGCAGGCAGCGGAAAAAGAAAGAATGACATGGAGGAGTTAAATGACAAAAGGTCAGGCCTCGTATCTGCTTATTCATTGTAAAAACAGTCTTCCGGTACCTTAAAAGAGACAGGACTAATAAACGTTGATTTGTACATAACGTGTATCTTACCAGTGTTGGTGGAGCCAAAACTAAATCCTGTGGCTGGTGCAGCAGCAGTGGTGGTGGCTGCCCCAAAACCAGGGGCGGTAAGAGCTACAAAGAAAAAGCAGACAAGATAGGGAGTCAGTTAAAAACCCTAGCGAATCTGACGGCCGGCCGATACGAACAAATTGCACAAATTTGGTATGACTGGAAAGCCGAGACTCTTGTGGATTAATTTCAGTCTTTCTGATTTACCGTAACTACCAAATGACGGCCAACAATATATTTGAGTATCAGCCACGGATAAATCATCTTTCCTTTGATTTCATTCACGCCTTGTGGTGCCCACAGAGTCAACAGAATCTACTCTAGTACGTACAAATTATATACAAATGTCCCATAAAAAAAAACAAGGGACACACACCACAATGATTTAAGAAAGTTAACAGATCGGATTTTCACACTAATTGGCTTACATCCATATGCATTTAACTTAGTACAAAAAAAAAAAGGTGTACGATTGGTAAAGCTTTGCAGCGATGCCCAATTGAATGTAATTATCTAAGGTGATTAAAGAGTCTATTGCTACTGCTACTCCACCGCCTTAACTTATTATAGACTAACATAATGATGCCAAACCCACACTAAATAACTGAAAATATTACTAGCCCTACATCATCACTGCTTTAAGTCCTGTATTAATATTGTATACCACTGTGTGTTGGTTTCCCCCCCGTTTATTTTAACCTGATCCTAAACTTAGCCCTGGCTTACTAAAAACTGGAGTTGGTGCCAGGGCACTGCACTCCTATGTTTAGGATGTGTTAAATGTGAGAGGACAAATTTCTTTTGTATGCAAATGCTGAGAAATGACAATAAAGGAATATTATTGGTAACTCTTTATAAACATCACTGATAAATGGGAAATTGAATTGTTATTTTACCGTTATCAACCAATGATCTGATGATTTATAATGTTTACTAATTATTAGTAATGTCATAATTTATGTTTTATCATTAGTTTATTGTAATATAAAAAGGATTAGTTTATACATTTAGAAAGACAGTTAATACTTTGTAAATGGTTCATAATGTTTTGTAAACATTGTTTGGGTGGCTACTATAAAGTTGCAACTAATGCTTATAATAATTAGTTAATGATTATTAAGTGGTTTATAAAGCAAAAAAGTAACATTAATTTGGCCCATTTTAAATATTATATTAAAAGTATTGATTGTTTGTGCACTGACATAAGCTATCTAAATAATGTTTATAGATGCTTTACATTGTATTTATTACCCATTAACAAGGTATTATAATCTTATAATCATCAATTACAACTTTATAATGGCCATCCAAATAATGTTTATCGGCAGTTTAAAAATGATTTCTTAAAGGTTTACAAGTCATTGAGCAAGCATTACCAAATACTTTAATAATCATAAAATGTGTAAAACTGCTAAAATAGCAAACTAAAGCATTATTAATAATTCATAAACATAGTTAATTATGCCATTGTTGACAGTTAAATCATTATAAACTTAACTTTAACTAACATTACTTTACCATGTATTAGTGATGGTTATTATAAAGTGTTACCATCTTGTTTTATTTAAACCCCAACCAGTCATTATCGGAGTCGGGGACGGACATTTGCAAAACGAATCCTCGCCCTTGAAGCCTTTTCTCATGTGAAACCAAAATATATATATATATATAAATATACTGCTCTCACGCAGGTGGGACAGTTCCATTGTGGCATCTCTCCAACAAAAACACAGCCGAGCAGCTGTGTTTACTGCGGGTTATTGAGGTGCCCCCTTCAGTGGGAATCAGATCTCTGGACTTACTGCCGAATCCGGATGAGGCGGTGGTGGTGGTGGCTGCTGGTCCAAAGCCAAATGCTGCTGTTGATGCTGCTGTGGTTTTGGCACCAAATGAACCGAATGAAAACCCGGACGTGCCTTCACATGAACATAGAGATTGCTATGAGTGTTGGGTGAGACGTTAACGTACAGCTACAGTGGGTTCCACAAGCTGCAAGCCCATGTTTTTCAAGGAGCGTTATCTTACGCGGATAAACACTAGCTAGCTAACTTGTGAGGAGTATTCATTAGCCCAAACAGCTAACGTTAGCCAAGGGCTAGCTACATCATAACGGTACACATACAGTAATGAACGTTAACTAGCGAGCGCTGTTTCATTGAAGCCTAGTTTAACATTTAAACGAGTTAGCCTATTACATAGGTGGCGAAACAGCTAGCTAGCTAACGTTAACTGCAAGTCTCAGACATCTAGAAAGTATTTCGCGATAAGTTGATCGTTGGTCCGGTAACGTTAACGTAGATGAGGGAGGAGTGCGCTCACCATTTATATGTATTAGTAACGTTAGTGTATACACACCAACATAACGCTATTTTGACACTTTATGAGTGACATATTTCCAGCCTCGATAAAATACTCCCAAATCAAATTAAAATGTACTTACTTGCCGCTGGGTTACTCGTGGCGCCGCCAAAACTGAACGCCATGTTGACTGTCTTCTTCTTTTTCTTTGGGTTTAAACGGCAGCTTGCATCCTTAATGTTGCACTACTGCCATCTTCTGGAGTTAGTTAACTCCTACAGTGTATGTCAGATTTCCAATGGATTTCCCTCGTGAACCCTGTTTTCATTAGGAAGCTGACCAAGCATGTGTCTGCCTTGCCCTCTTTCACCACACTCCAGTATGTTCTTTACTCCTGCTTCTGTTAGCCCTAATTTCATATCTTCCAACATTTAATTTCTTCCTCTCTGATACATGTTTCCTGACCAGTAGGCCTACATGCGCTAATAGTTTATGATACATCACAATGATCACGAAAACAGTTGGATACTTTCCTATAATGTTATGTGTGCTGTTTAGGTTGTTGTGCCCAATTCTCAGCCTGCTTTTTGTTACTTTCCATTTGGTTCCCCATACCTACTCATTTTTGGAATGTCTCCTTTATAATTGCAAAACAATGCTTTTGCCCATGTTGAGTTACTTTTCTCCACATTGCCTTTTCCCTCTGATTTTGATCATTTAAATCAGTAAGCTTAGCAGTTGCAATTTCAGATATCTAAATTTAACTTATAAATGACTTAAAGCTGTAATCTTGAATATTCGTTTTTAAAGAAATCTCTGTTAAGTCACTATCCACCAATGAAGGAGGTAACACAATGGTGATTGAGCCTTTGGCCCACTGATGAAAGTATTGCGATATTTATATATTTGCAGTATTATCAACTGGGTTTCTGGCGTGACATCTCCCGAGAAAAAATTTAACTATGCACACATTTCTGAAAACTTGAAGCTCATGTATCGACAAGACTCAGAACTGACAGACAACAGAAATAAATGAGATCCATTCTATTTCTTTGCTCCAAACTGCTAAACTCTGAGCACATTTCCATTGTTTTCACTAAAATAGAAACTCTAAATCCCCCAGGAACCAGTGAAATATTAAGGATTGCCACATTAAATTAAAAACTCTCTTTCACTTCAGCAGTACATTCTCTAATTTGATAAGGGATTGTATGGACTTCTTGCTTTTACTTCTCTAAAACGAGAACCAAACAGTCAAAAAGGAAGACACATTTACTGAAACTACTTTTATTTTTGTGTACACAGTATTAACAGTCAGCGTTTCAAAACAAGCTGACAATAACAAGAACAAGTGGTTATAGCAGTAACAATAATTTCAGAAAGTACAATCTGTTATCAAAGTATGGCACAAAGTAGCATAGTGTACAGTCCATATGGTTCTTTCTGTGTTTTGGTTTTACCAACTCAACAAATAATTTATCCTTTTTAACCACAACACTAATATTGTGTAATACTGTGTTTTTTGCTTAAAAAAGCTTGCTTTATCCATTCATTCCCCTTCTAATGAAATTATGATACATTATGCACTCTCATGAATTTCTTCTATTTTCTTGTTGTACATAACTGATTAAAGTATACATCAAACACAAATAGTAAAATCAAATGAGGAAGCAGAAATCCCTAAATGAAACTTGTTACAGCTTCTCTGCTATCGTCTGATATATTTAATGCTGATTATTGCAGTGCATGTAATGACGAGGTGGTACGAAGGAAGTCATTCATCCTTAAATGGTACAACTAAGAATAAGCACAGAAATAAAAGCTGGGCTTAACGCAGTTCAAAAGTAGTAATTCTGCAGCATTTTCTATATTACATTAAATGGCACCTGAAATCAATTGTTTTCACCAGCCTTGAGTGAGAAAGCTGTGGCTCTGCACAACAATCTATCATTCATGAAAAGTGTTTTCAGAGTGCAGTTTGACCCTGCCGCCAACTATAAAAACTCATAGCAGTTTCATGCTTAGTTTTGTTTGGTATCTGGAAGAAAACGATATACAGTATACAGAGAGTAGATGTGTTGGTTTGACATGACGTTTTTTTCACAAAATATGTGAAAACTATAAAAGGCAAAATAAATTCAGTAACATTGATTATTTTAAAAGGCACAACTACAGAGTTTCTTCATATTGAACCTTCATGAGTTTTTAGTTGCAATGGTTTGACACCTGACATGAAGTCTTTCACAAACATTAAAGAAAAAAAAGGTTTGTTTGGTGTCTTATTCAGCACCAACAATATCTAAGTAAGGCCTTCAACAAAAGCATCAAAAAAGCACATATTGAAATGATAAGCTGAATTCTATTTTTTAAATGGCGGTCAACGTTATGTGAGAAGTTATGTAGGACAAAAATACTGTCTACACATATTCTGTACTGTATGAATCATTTCAACCACAAAATCCTGTCATATTCAGGCCTTTATATGGCTGATAAAGGTGTTGATCATTATACTACTAGAAGACAACTGTGAAACTTTAACTTAGCATGTTCCTCATTCAAACATTTCTACATTTACAAAAAACAAAAAGGATTTATTTTTTAACAAAAATTAAAATATCCAAAATATACAGCGTTTTGTCTGATGTTCATTCTAATCATACAATGAGAGGAATGTAAACAGTTCAACACACCTTACACTGTATATATACAAAAATATACTCTGAAGGTTTCTCAATTGCGGTGCTAACATGTTTACAGATATCCCTCTAAATACAGTGCATGAACAGAAAACACTAATGAGCAATGGCAATGTTTTGTAACATTTAGTTTAGAATGAAATGCAGATGAAACATAGTAATACTGAATTGATTAAATTGCTGCACAAAGAGAAGACTTGCAGTATGTTTTTGCTTCTCTCCCTTTCTTTAATGGTGATTGGTTGTATCTAAGCAGAGGACCCCTGAGAGTGACCTATGATATCTAAAAAACTCACGATTTATGGACTTCATTACCCTGGTCCCAAATTACCCTCTATGCCCTGTAACATAGTAATCAGTCACTGAAATCTGAAGGCACAATCTAGGTAAACTAGGTAAAATAAGGTGAGGCCATAGCACTAAAATCAAAATGATCCCACACCTGAGGGTAAAAGGGTGGGTTTGTTTGTTTCGGATCACCGCAAAGTAGGTACTCCATTTCTACTCATTTGAGAACTGCAGCTTTCAGCAACTGATTTAACCAAACAGCAAAAAGTAGCCCTCGACACAGTGTTTTTGAATGAATGTCAAACTTTTTCTGGGAGTATATTGTGCTAGACCTGGACTTTAGGTAGCTCTGCATGGCTAAAATTAATACATACAGGACAGTATGTTTGAAACTAAAAACATGTTTCCCTCCTGTAGCCCTCAACCCCCCACCCCAAAGATTTCCAATCATAAAGGATATATTGACAATAATCTCTCTCCTGAAAACCCAAATCCCTATTTGTATTTCTGAGGGTTGTAGATGTACAAAGTGCCCTTCTGATCATTCTCCCCCTCCTCAAGCTTATGGGTCACCTTTAGGTGACAGACCGATATAGGTTCCATTTTGAGGATCTTCCTTTTCCTTGTCACTGACTGGAGAGTAAGAAGTGTCCTCTTCAGTGGAGGTCTGTAGTTGGATTGTGAGGGAAAACAACATATTATAACTCATCTCCTCTTAATTTGTACACTTATACTGTAATAAAAAAAAGGATTGGTGTCCTTGTTGTGTTGTCTTACATTACCAGTGACACTTTTACATTACTTAAATATGCATTTAGTATTACAATATTATGTTAATTTGTTAAAAACAGATGATACATTTAAAGTACAGCACCAGAATTATTTCATGAGGGGTGAAAGTCATCCAACTGCATACTCAGAAATAAAATTAAAGATGCATATGGACAAAAGGCTCAATATAGTACGGCACAAGCTTGAATAAAGCACACACAACATAGAAAAGTTAAACAAAGCAGCAAAATAACCATAAAGACTTACAGCATAGAGAGCCTTGGTAAACACAGTGCGCTTAACTTCCTTCTGTACAGAGACACAGTGATAAAGACATGCACAGTGCAATTAGTGTGTGGTCAAGCAAGTTGCAATTGAATGAATTATGCAAAAAAATGAACACCGATTACTTATTGGAACAAAGCAAGGAAATTGTAAGCTGTTAAAACAAAATCAGGTAAGAAGTGTCATACCTTCTGTTTGTGGGCCCGGACCAGAAGGATGATGAGGACTGCGAGCAGTATGGCACCCAGTCCCACAATAATGAGCGGGAAGTTGGACACTAGAGTGACAATCAGCAGCAGCTTGTATACTCTCGCCGCAGACACATCATCAATCACCACACTCTGCGTATTAAAAGACCACGCGAAAGAAACGTTATGGAGAGGAAACTTTGTATAAAATTAGTGACCGGTTTAACATCTTGTATAAACTACTTTCTAGTGGTTTAGTCCTGATTTGTGTTGTTCTCTGTACATAAAACAAAGGGGTTTCTTATTGAAATACTACATTTTTATTTTGGAACTCAACGTTATGATGATTAACTAACCTAATGTGTTCTCTACCGTCAGCATTTCTTTAATGTTTCTTACCTCATTGAGGAACATGACGGGAAAGATTGTCTCATTAAGCGATCTAGTTTTCCTGTTGTGAACACAATGAAAAGAGTGTGAAGTAATCATATACAGTACAGAAACACATTCATCTATATTATAAAATAATAACTTGTTTAGCTTGTGTTTGGATGCAGATACTTACGGGAATCCAGAGATTCTGCTGAGCAAGATGTTTATCTGTGCTCTCTTGTTTGCACGAACAATCACTCCAGTGGTCTGCAAGCAAAATATATAAAAAAAATTGTGTTAATAATGTAAAGTAAAGAATTATATCACCAGAACGACAGCGACTCGAAAAGCTATACAATATGCGACACAAGTAAAAACTCCTTTGTTCCCTGTGCAATAACTCTGCTAAATTTGCAAATGTAATTTAGGTGTTTTTTAGAGATAGTATTGTGTAAAATTGTGTTCTATATATTGTATGTACAGGAAGCATTTTTGGACTAGTGTTTGGTATCTTGCACTCCTGACTGCAGATCAAGTTTGCCATGTGGGATAATAAAATGACTCAACTTCTTCTTCTGTACTACTACGTATATGCCACTAGGTGGTGTAGCAGTACATATTAATGTAGCATGGCGTTCCTTTCAACATAGTTCAATGAAATGCGTTGCTCCTACATAATTTCATAGAGGATTGAAATGTGCAAACAAAGAAGAGTCATAGCATTAATGTTCATCACAACTGCAGAGTAAAAAAGTGCATTTGAGGCTTACCGGGTTAAGGTCTAGGAAGGTTTGGTGATGCTGTCTTTGAGGGGACAGTCCTTTAATGGCAGCCACATATTTAGGATCTCCCAGGTAAAAATGAGGAAAGGAGGCAACCACTGGGGCACCTATGTGAGGAGAGGAGACATTTCAGGGGAAAACAATAAGGGAAGACAACATTTAGCTGAGCAAATCAACAATTAATTATGTATATCTACACTGTAAAATGAATGAGTCACAGCAAAAGAGTTCTCCTTGCGCCGCAAAGTCCTTAAGAGAAGTTGATGAGATATAATCTGATCGCCATCGCAAGATACACAGCATGTTGCTCAGGGTCAATCTTCTAAAGAAAATAAACAATAGGTACACAAACGGACCACAACCCAGGTTGTTGGACAAATTAAGGGCCATATCTGATATCCAGAAAAAGAGTCTTGTTACTCTTACTAAGTTCCTTCCTCATATTGTCAACAGGCCAATATGGCCTTGGTCAAGACAAATAAATGTGTGGTCAAGTGAAACATTCTTGCGTATGTTCCACCTGTGCAATGTTGGACGAAGTCTGTGTCTCAGCGGCAACAACAAAGTCAGATGGTGGCCCAGTGAGAGGGGCTGATGAAGTGGGGCAGAGGTGACAGTTTTCCTGCCCTTGTGTTTGGCAACATGCGTTTGATAAAAACATTGGACACCCTTGGTCACCTGAGAAGCTGGTTCCATGACAACCAACAAGGTCACACACACACACACACACACACACACACACACACACACACACACACACACACACACACACACACACACACACACGCACGTATTGTTATACTTATGAGTGCCACTTAACTGCTAATTCCTTAACTCCTGACCTTAACCCTCTGCACACGCTTTTAAATCCTCCTCACCTGAGAAGAATGAAATGCCTTTTGTTGGCTAAACTATACTACTAAATTGGCTTTTGTGTATACTTAACATTTATGTGGACGGCAGACCTTAGTTGCCATTACAGTAATCTCAGTACGTTATGAAAATCATCTCGCAAACACCAATCCTTCACAGCAAATAACTGGTTATGTATCTGTTTTTTCCATTGTCACCATTATTCACATTGCATGTTGATACTGAAATGAATAGAAAGTAATACATTCCTCAAAGGTATTCAAATGCATTAAAAACTAAAACATAGTACAAATATAGTATTTATAGTAAATGTGTACAACATGTTAAAACTCTGGTATTGTTGTTTCACAGGGAATGATAATATATGAGGGGAAAAAATTGGTCAGTGAGCACAGGCACTAAGGTAATGCCTGGTCATATTCAAGGCCAGAATCAGGTGATAGGGCTTACCGCCCCCTCAGCCACTGGGCCAATCATGGTCAGATGGCGCCTGAGGTGTGGAGAGGGCTGGAGAGCTGTGTCATATTGGTTATTTAAAGGGTATTAGTGGTGGTTATAGTAGGAAAGAAAGCAAAGGAGGGCTTGACTGATATTAGAATAAAAAAATGATGTGTTGCTGTGTAGAAAGTAGGGCTGTCAGCATTAACGCGTTAATCGCGATGCGATGAATGGTCGAGCATAACGCATTAATTTTTTTTAATCGTATTAATCGCATGCCTTATTTTCACTTCACTCGGCTTTGCGTCGTGCCTAACAGGCTACTATTTTGCCGTACTTCCTCGTAACACATCCTGCTGCTGCAGGAATAGCAACGCGGATTTCGGTGCCTCATTCCGGTGCCACTGATATGCCTGCACTTCTCTCTGATGCTCTGAAAATGGACGTTACAGGAAACAGAAACATCGCTGCACATGACGCTAGTTAACACTACACTTGACAGCAGCTAACGTTAGCCTACCGCTAGCTAGTAGCTGGATTAAACACGGTTACAATGCTGACAGCTAACGCTAAACGGTGTAAAGTGTGTCTGTATTTCACTTTAGAGGATTCCGACACCGGGATGTAACAATCTGCAGCTGCTGTTGTCGGAAAAACACAGACGGTGCGTTCAATCAAACTGGTAATTTACAGCCTTGTGGTGCATTCAAAGTTGTTGTTAAATTCAAATATGTGACTAGATTAAATATATAATAAACAAATACAAATCTTATAATCAAGTTCATAAAGTCACTTTCTTTGCATTCATTTGATTCTCAATCAAGATACACTGGTAAGAATGGCTTTCCATTGTTAATATGTACTTAAAAACAGTTCTGAAATGCGAAATAATACAATTTTAATCATGTGATAAAACATGCGATTAATCGCGATTAACTATAGAAATTCAACGATTAATCGCGATTAAGAAAATGTAATCGTTTGACAGCCCTAGTAGAAAGCAAAGATCTTAGCCTCCACAGTAAATATATGTGTTCACTAGAAAGACTCAGGTCAGCGTGTAAGCTCAGAGACTTTGTGTAGGCTGTTAAGGGTTGGGAGCGCAGAATGTAGTACTTTGAAAGAGGCATGTGAAAGTGCAAAGCGTGGGTTAGGAAGTACGCTGCACGAGCTGACATTTACCTTTCCGACAAGGACTGACTTTAAGAAGGCCAGTTCCCAGGCACTCTTGTGGGGTGACGCAGAAACCCTCATTGGCTGGGTTCTCCTCTTTGCTGGCAAAAACAGAGCGTGGCGGTGTGAAACGGTAGGCTGGGATTCCGTTCACCTCTACATCCTTCTCAAATTCCATGTGGATCGACCTGGAGAGCAAAGCAAGAACATTTTCTTATTTATCATATCTTCTTTCTCTTCATCTCTGTTTACCACCCATAAAATAAATAAACCCATATGCATAAAATAAGAATACAAAGGAAATATTACAGTGATTTCTTTACAGGGGCTGGTACATGAGCGGGCACAGGAGCGATAAAAGCAGCTCGATAGAATTACTATAATAATATTTCTACATGTCTGGTCCCTTGGTATTGAAACTATTTCCAAGTAGGCGCACAGACACTTAGCTGAGTGCTGCTCGAAAGTCAACAAATGCTGTTAAAAAGTCATTACATTTCACGCACAAAATAAATAAATCAAAATAAATAAGTGCACATTCTACTGGTGTTGGCTGCCGCTCCACATGGCTTGTTGTCAACCATTCAATTACTCTATTTAACCTGCCTATTGGGAGCTGAGACACCTGTTGACAAGCAAACACGACCCGAAACTCAATTATCCTCTCTTCTTGAGAAAGTAATAATGAAAAAAAATTACTTACGACTTTCAATTTCAAGAGAGAAGCTGGAGGATTTATATTGACTTTACCATTATAAATAAAATCCTGTTGGGAGTACCTCTTTCTTTCTAAACATGTAGTGGAAGTAATGTAGTGTGGTGTTGGCCTTCTTTTTCTACCGGGAGGGAGAAAGAGTAAATCTTGAATTATTAATTTTAATGTGTGTTGTGTTTTTACAGCTTCTAAGAGAATTATGTCACTGTGCATCCTTATTCTATGTATCTGCAGTTCTATTCTTTCTAGGGAATCCTGACGATTCTCAGTGAGAACAAAGCACTCTATACAGTGTCTGCCAACTGGCCGGGAGGATGCAGCCCTTACCCCATCTACTCAGCCCACCAATCGTGCAACAATACTGTAAAGACCTTTCCCTTGACCTTCGTGAGAGAAGCCAAGTAAAAACCATTATGTGCTTCCTCACTAGAACAGGACTGTGAAAGCCTCTGCCTTGTACTGCTGGGCATGAGAGACTGTTGCAGTGTGAATTGACATCAGTTAAACTAAGCTCAAATATGGTTATTTTGTATCTAAATATCCCTTCAATGTGTGGGCCAAAATTTGATGAGATGATATAAGATTGCATTACAGGCCTAAAAACGTTAAAAGGGGATGTAAAGAGGAAAGATTGGGGCGGTCATGCTTCAATTTCATTTTTATTAGGGCTGTCAAAATAACGCGTTAATTTCGATTAATTAATCTGATAAAAAATAACGCGTTAAAAAAAATAACGCAGATTAATCCATTCCATATTGACGTTTGACCCGGAACCGTTCTAGCCACCATTGGACTGTAAAATGAAGGAGGGAGACGAGAATGTTCTGCCTGGATCATTAATTGGAGCATTTACTTGTAAAAATCTTCTTCCTGCCAACCCTGGCTACCGAAATCTGGTAACACTGATATGTCTGCGCTTCTCTCTGATGCTCTGAAGACGATACAGACAACACAAACATCGCTGCACATGACGCTCGTTAACACTATACTCGACAGCAGCTAACGTTAGCCTACCGCTAGCTAGTAGCTGGATTAAACACGGTTAAAATGCTGACAGCTAACGCTAAACGGTGTAAAGTTTGACTGTGTTTTACTGTAGAGGATTCAACACCGGTATGTAACAATCTGCAGCTGCCGTTGGAGAAACAACACAGACGGTGCGTTCAATTAAACTGGTAAACTACAGCCTCGTGGTGCATTTGAAGTTATTATAAATGTCCATTTCCCATCTGGTGGTTGTTTTTGTCGTTCAACAGCAATTTAATAGTGAAATAAGTTATTGTTATGTTTATTATTATTAAATCATTTAATTTTGACCATATGGCCTTAGCAATAAACAAGCCATTCTTTAATGTCACCAACTGCTGTTTAGTACCCTTCTTTTCTATTTTTTCTTAAAAAGTATCGGTTCAGGTACCGTTAATTATGTATGCGATTAATTTCGATTAATTAATCACAGAGTATGTAATTAATTAGATTACATTTTTTAATCGATTGACAGCCCTAATTTTTATATTTTTTGTTTTTGCATATCCAGGGTCCTATGTTGGGTTGACTCCGTGTCTTTTGTTTTGGTTTGCTTCTTTTTTGTTTTGCGAATATCTGAAAACATGGTTGTTTATGACAGACAATTTAAAATATAAATCAAGTTCTTTTAAATAAAGGATCATAGCTAAAGCAAAGATTAACATATGGCAAAAGGCAAGTTGATATTTGAACAATACCACCTGTCTACAATTCGTCAAAATCTTGAGGTTTTTGTAGCTCAGCTGTCTGTTACTGGACCAAAGGGTCACTACCCTGTCAGATCACAGATGGGAATTCTAGCACTTTTTTTTGTCCTCCAGATCAGTCAGGGGAGTAAGGCTGAAAACACTTGAACCAAACTGTGTGAAAGGTTAACATACGTAACTTAATGGAACATGTGCTCTTTAAATTATGGCATGGTACAGGAAACAGGGAGGGAGCCTTCCTTTTAGTCACAATGACACAGACAGCCGTGATGAAGCCACCAGGCAATAAATAAGTAGGTGAAAGTAAAAAAGACTGGGAGTAGGGTTCTTGACACATGTCCAATCAGTGTCAAAGGTACAACCATGTCACTCCAACAGATTCTTTCCACGCTCAACCAATGCTGGAGCGGATATGTCAGATGTGCAGCGCCTTTGTTTTTTAGGTCAAGGTTATTTCCTAAATTAGAAGCTCTCCTTATTAGCAAAGGTAAGGAGTCGGACACATTTTCATCAGTGAAGACAGCATTAAGGCGTAGCATTTGTAAGATTAAAAACTCTAAGGAACAACTCATTAGTTTTGTCAATCTTCAAGATTTCAATAATATCCTGATACTAAAATTCTCCAGAAATCTAAATATCATTAAAAGCATTAGTAGTGAATACAAAAAAAAATCTAATGGAAAACATCATTGAACTTGTTTGTTCCAGGTGGTCAAGAACAGAAACTTTTCTTTCCCAATGTTGACAATACTTGTCAACAACCATAAAATGCTATCTCTCTTTTTTCATTCTCACTCCCACAATTTTCCTTCCCCTTCCTCACGCACCTACCATCCATTACACTCCAGACTAAGATTACTCTTCATGTAAGCCTGTCCGCAAAGTGTTTCCTGGAAATGCCATCTTATTCTTTCAAAAAGCACGCACAGCACACTGCAGGCACGAAAGCCTTGGTGAGAAAACAGATGTCACCTGTGGTGCTGTTTGTAAGTGATCAGGATGTTATGATAACAATCCATGGGATCTAAGGCATTACATCCATTATATTATATGTCATTTAGCTGGCGCTTTTAGCCAAAGCGACTTACAATTGCTATATATGTCAGAGGTGTCTACACACCTCTGGAGCAACTAGGGGTTAAGTGTCATGCCCAGGGACACATTGGTTGAAGTATCACAGTGGGAATTGAACCCAGATCTGCCACACCAAAGGTATGTGTCACATCCACTGCGCCATCACCACCACCCAAGGCCTTTCCATACCAGATATGGTATGCTGTGAGGCGAGTTGAGTCCAACATTTTCAGGCCTTGTAATGTACCAGAAATACATTTTATCATCACCACACACAGGTAAAATATCATATTTGGGACACTAGAGTCCATTGGGACATATGGGATATCATTTCTGATACAGGTTTGTTGTTCTTGAGTCAGATGAATAGTGCCCTAATATCTAACTGACAACGAGACTAAGAGTCTATAGCTGTGCTAGTGGATCTGTGAGGCCGTACTTAACTGCCACTATGCTTTTTCAGCTGTAATGGACATCATACGGATTCATCCTCTGGGCACCATGGGTATCTGAACCAAATTTCATGCAAATTCATCCTAAAGTTTATGAAATATTTCAGTCTGGACGAAGCGATGTACCAACATGTCAACATTGCCATCCATAGAGCTACTACTATAATTACGTGACGATAAGCGTGGTGATTTACATATTTTAAAATGACGCCACTGTGATGCTGAACTGTACCTGCAGAGGTCTGGAGTGAAGATGTAAATGCGTTCATTCTTGTTCAGCAGGGGATGGAAAGCACTTCCATCTGATCCATTGATGCTGTTGCTTTGGTTAGACGCCCAGAAAGTCAGCTGGCTGCAAAACAAAATATTGTCACAAACATTTAATATATTTTTAAAACTGCAACAAGAGATAATGTATGCATTTAAACATGTATGCATTTAAATACATCTCTTTGGGCACTGATTGAATTTGAAATGTTATCATACTAAGACAATAAAATGGAATAAGAAAGGTCACTAAAAGTATCAGGGAGTCCTGTTCTGTGCTCTGTACTGTGGGCAACAGCCCAGACCAACAGGCAAACAGACAGACAGGCATAGCCAGCCAGCGTTCCCTTATTGTTGGCAAACAGCAGTAGATTTGAGAAACCTTTTAAATCCAAAGGTTACCCAATGAAGTTCCATTACAGTGGATGAAGACAGAGAGGGAGTGTGTTTGTGTAAAACTGCAACAGTGCTACCTTTGGCCTTTCCATGTTTCAACGCGGCCGTAATCCATGTAGTTCTCCACCCCAGTGTGGTAGACGAATTCCCCGTTATTAGTTCCATTTTTCTAAATAGATCCAAAGATTTATGTCATTAAAATGTGTTTATGTTTCCAAAAACACTCAAATTTCTTAGCATGGAAATTGCCTGTTGCAGGGATTATCATAGGGACCGGATTTAATGGAGAATGGAATTCAAAACTAATGAATAGATCCAGCTGAGGCTCATCAGCTTTTATTATTTGCAGAGCTGTACGTGCCTTGTACATGAGACCAAAGACCTTCTCCACCTCAGGATTTGTGCTAGCGACACGGGCCAGCAAGGGATCTTCGTATCCCCACAGCAGTTCATCCACAGTGCGAGTAGTGAAGAGACCGCTCCCGTAAGAGTTCATCCAGATGGCCACCATGGAGGCCTTCCAGAAACTCCCTTTCACCTTGTTCATTACAGCCTAAAGAAGGGAAGTGGGAGTGGGGCAGAGATGGAAAAGAAAGCAGGATGAGGTAGAAGGTGGTGGTGGGCATTGAGGTGAGATTGAGGAAACAATAATCAAAGTGCAGAAGAAAGTTACAGAACGCACACTCCACTTTCCCCCACTTGGATTTACACTTTCCTCTACTTGTCTAAGACCTTTAGTTCATGACTTACCCAAGCAGGGATGTTGACAGTGGTGATGTTATCCACGGCTGGGTCGCCCACAGACTTCTCTCTCAGGAACACAAAGCTTTTGATGTTGTATGCGGACACCATCCTGTTATTTTCCACCATGCTCACATTGTCCTTATACCTGTACTCCCTGGGCAAACACAACAAAACATAAGACAATCTGACCCCCTAACCGTTTTTTTCATTAAGATTTATAGAATGGTTCCTGTTACAATTAGGCACCACAGACCAGTTAAATAAATTAAGGTTCATATCAATTTCATCACACAACATCTTTTCTTTTAACAGAACATCTGCTTGAGATTAGGTAACATGAAAAAATATAGGTTAGGTGGCAGGGGTAGATTATCTTGACATGCACTGCATCCTTTTTGGTGATTCAGCAGTGAACTTTGATATTTATTTAAGGGTTTCAGGGGGTGCATTAGAAGTGATTCAAAATGACTAATCCACGGGAAAGTTTCTTATCAGGACTCATAGGACGGACTGAACAGGATATGAAACAACATAATGTATATATCACTGTCTGATCTTTGGGATAATTTTACAAACAGCTAATAAAATGTACCCGTCTGGATTAGTTTTTTTACGCTTTTTTATATGCAACTAAAATAAGAGGGTTAATAGATGAAAAGAGAGAAAGCAGAGAAGCGAAAGCTGATGTCACTTTTGCTGTTTACATACTGTATGTGCTGAGCAAATAACGGGCACATTTCAATAGCATTGCAAGTAGAACAAGTAAAATAAAACATATACTCTCCAAAACCTAAAGCATGTTGTGCTGTGCAACGTGCCTGACAGAGTCCAAATTTGAAGAGAAATAAGGAAATACAGTACATGATCCTACAAAGTCAAAAAACTCAATAAATATAAACAGCAACCCATTCTGGTTTACATAGATTTTATGTGTGGTATCATGCTTGAAATTATATTTGACAAACTATTTTCTTCTACATTAAATGTTTTTAAGGATTTCGTTCGAAGCTTAATTGCTTAACGGTCAACACAGAGTAAATGTGATTGAAGTGCAGTAGTATCTGTGCAAGTCTGCAAGCAGACATCACCTCCTACACATACTGTATAACAACATCAAATATTTGACAACATGTCTTTGTGGCAGTCTGTGCACTGATGTGCTCTTGTATCCTACCTGTACGTGTAGGGTCCAACCTGCTTGACCTCTGGCTTGGCCCCTTCAAGGAAGGCGTCCACATTGGTCACATTGAAGAAAAAATACTCCATGTAGACAGGAGGTGGAGGGGTTTTCCATGACTCAAACACACGGCTGCCCTCTACCAAAACGATCTCCTGTTGAGACATAAAGTACACATCTCAGTTTAAATATAAACATAATACATTCAGACACATAAATACAGTTTTGAAAAGAAAAAAATCTGTTTTGCATTAATGCATAAACACTGACTACACATATACTAAAATAATACATTCTACTGGTAGATACGTGTTTTTTCTTTTGATGTGGCTTTCAACTGATGATGCAATTGCTACAAAAAGTGCAAACATTTTTGCAATAGCGAATACGTTTCGATTTTTGAGGTTTGGAGCGTGCAATGCGTTCATAGAAAAAACAACCCAGAAATCAAAAACATCCTTGGGGGGTCGCGGAGGGAAGCTGCTGTCTGAGTGTCAGACAACAGCATCGGCTGCACACATGAATGGTATTAGGGGAGACCCTAGCACAACTCCATTGTACATGGTTGCTAATGACAACGGGCACTCGTGATGCAAAGTGATGGATGACCACTTGCTGCGCAGGACTGTGACCTTAATGAACTGAGCTACAGTACATTCCTCAGCACTGTGCCTTATGTGGTCCTGGAAATGCAGGACAGGCACAAATCTTTACTATCCTGTTTTTTTATTACACACCATGATAGAAAATTTGCTCAAAGCTGATAGCATTGCCTCTGGACAAGGATAACCTGATTCACTGCAGGAATCTTCTGAGGGATTGGAAAGCACAGGGAGTAAGAGAAGAAGAAAGGGGGAGGATTAGTTTTTCTTTTGACAACACATCAGAGGAAATCTCACGTTGGCCTAATTGTGTCAGCTTTGCGTTAAAGTTAATAACCACTACAATATGAAAGAGCTGAACACAGCAACGAGTCTCATTATTTCAGGGGAGCACAAGCCCCCTCCTCTTTTGGGGTCCCTTCTACTTGTTCAGAGACAAAAGTTTTGCTGAGTAGCCAAGGACAATAAAGCTGTCACCTTAGATTGAGGAATGGAGAGCATGGTCTTTCTATGTCGTCCTTTTATGCTTCGAACAATCAATATAGTAACCCTCCCAGCATGCTGTATGAAATACCACATGAAAAACAGAAACAGAGAAACCCTCTTATCTCAGTACTTACCATCGCTACTCTTACACCCCTCCCTATGTGAAAACAGAAGTAGCAGGTGAATACACAAATACACATACTGCTGGTGCTTTGATGTCGAGGCAAATACATAGATGTGAATAACACCGAGCACAGCAAGAGGCTATTCATTAAATCCTCTAGTTGTGGTGTACAAGGTTTGCTTGTTACTCTAAATGGGGTTGTCTCAGTACACTCAACAAAGCTCTACCAGCTGAACTGTAGTCCAAACCTCTGTTCCTCAACCCATCAAAGTCATATTAAGGTACATTCAGTTTTAAATTGGCCGCCAACTGGCAACACCAAGTGGCTATAGTGGCAGATCCCTTTTAATGAATTAAAAGGTGTGTGGGGTCTTGGTCCAGAGCCAGATATCTTAACTGCTGACCATGACCTTTATGGATTTTGGTAAGATTGTCCCTAGAGCATGATTACAAATACTTTTGATGACCTTTGTTTTGCAGTTGTGGCAAATCTTTCCTTCGCTAACGCTGTGGTCGACCACAAGTCACAGAAATGTCACGTCACAGACACTTGATTTGTGGATATTCATGCTTCCACAGGGATAAAACATTTTGATTTTAAAGACCCTATGGCCTTTCCTCTAGTGGTACTATCAAGAAAAACTTCAAATTTTATTTCCACTACTGGTCAAGTTCCAAATCATTCGTCTTTTGTTGAGTGGAGCACTTCAGCTTCTAGAAGGTGGCTTTCCTCGCTTACAGAAACACTTTTGAAATTCAGAATAAAAACTCTGTAAACTGTATTGTTTAACAGGTTTGTGTCAAAGCTAAAACTCTGAAGGAAACCCAGCAGACTACCAGCAAGGGGCCGCTAGCCGCTATGACTAGTCTATGTAGAATTACCAAATTCCTATTCAGAGACAAGTCATTTTCACCACCACCTTATCAGCAGGTCATTGCATACTGACCCTGGTTGACTCACATGGAAGCTGAGGGACTGCCAACCCAGCTGGTTTCCCAAAAAACCTAGCTGTGTGAAAGAGACTTAGCGTACAAATAATTTCTCCTGCTGGGAGAGTATCCATGTAATGAGATCCTTCACAATGATGCAACTGGGGTAAGGGGGTAACTTGATACGGCTGAAATAAATCATACTGCCAGGCTAGAAGATAACCATGTGTGTCATGTGAGTGTATGCATTTGTGTCCCACCCACACATTTTACTGAGAAAAAATATTTTACATACATATACAGCATGTCTGTCTGCCTGACTGTTCATGTTATTAATACTCACGAGAGGCAAAAACTACTTTGCCAAATCAATGCTTGGGTAATGTATACTGTTTCTTTGTCTCTGCATGTATAAAACTATGTTTAATTAATAAGACGGCTGATAAGACCAAAAGATTTGTAAACATGAGAAGCAACATACATCTTTTAAGGTTCAACACTGTCTAGTTTGCAACTGCGACGGCCACATGAAAAAAATGGTCGTGCTTGTCTGTAAATTTAATTCCAGGCTCATCAATGTGGCCACTGCAGCAATGGCCAGAAATTGCACACGTCACTTTTTGTTTGGTTTACTGTGATTTCAACTTTTCTCAGCCTGGGCCTAAAGCCAGTATTATCACTTGGTAAATAGACCGTAGACACACAAACTCAAAACTTACTCTGAACAGGCATTGGCACCAAAGTAGGTAAGAAAAGCTGACTAAAACCTCTGCTATCATATTTTTAAATTACAAACTGGAACACATTTGAACAATGTAATTCAGGGAACCCTTGGCATGCCCTCAGTAGGCAAATTTACTTTTAATTTTGAGGCATATGTCCAGAATTTACACCTTTTGTAATGCTTTCTCAATTAAACCACCAAGTTAAAAAAAAAGTGAGAAAAAAAACCCAGACTAAAACACGACCACACTTAAATGTTTTGTTTTTAAAACACATATCTTATGCTACGTTTACGCTTTGCGTCCACACAACGCCAGTGTTTCAGAGTCCCTAAAACGGAGAAGGTGCTAAAACGCTCATGAGGACGGAGATTGTTTCCATTTTAAAACACTGTTTCAAAATAAAAATGTAGTAATGTGGATGTAGCCTAACTCACCAACCCAACATTACTCCACCCTCCCCCAAGTCTCTTGACCTCAGTAAATGTATGACCTGGTTACACCCCTCAACACTCTTGTTTTGTGCTGGAGAGGCAGCAGATTGCATGTGGGCTTTCCTGATGGGTCCATTAAAGTATGTTCATAAACTATTACATAAAGACCAACTTAGCCTAAACACTTGTAGAGCCCCACCAGACTTTCTTAAGGCTAAGGACTTTGAGTAAACAGTACAGTTTAAGTATAGTTAAGCCTTAAAGTAAATATTGAACATGTAAATATGGTTGTTAAACAGTATCCTCGGATTAATTCAAAACTTTTATTTGTTTGAAAGAGTAATACATACACATACAATTTCTTTTTTTTCTTTTTTTTTTCTTTGACTAAAAGAGACAATTATTATATATAAAAGCAATTATTTCTGAGACAATTAATTGTACAGTAAAATATGTAATTGTTGCAGCTCTAGTGATAAGCAACAACAGGGTTTTTCCTGCATAGAGGAATTTTTTTGCGCCTCCCAAAGAAGTTTTAGCCAACCCCAAAAGCAAACCAGTGCGAAAATGATAAGAATTGAGAGAGAAAATAGCAAGTCAAATCCTCTTCGACTGTGTTTAATAGCAGTTTTCCAAACAACAGTTGAAAAGCAGAGCATAAACTTGAACAGGAGAGCTGGTCTCAGTTTTACCCTCCAGAGTCTGGCTGTGTTGGACTCTCCCGGGAATTTTAACAGTGGTATTTAAACATTGATATTACTTTTTTAAGCAGTTTTGTTGACTGGGGGTTTCATTTACTCAAGCATAATCAACATTTTGTTGATGTTTATCAAATTCTCAGAAATAATGCACATAGATTTCTGTCAAATAAGGTAACTCATTGCCTTTCCTGTATGCGAACGATCATGCTTACTGTTGTGCTTGATTTGTGGATATTCATGCTTCCACAGGGATAAAACTTTTTGATTTTAAAGACCCTATTGCCTTTCCTCTAGTGGTACTATCAAGAAAAACTAGTGCTGTCAGTTAAACGCCTTATTAACGGTGTTAACGCAAACCCATTTTAACGGCGTACATTTTTTATCGCGAGATTAACCTACTTTTTGGCCTAGCAAACTTTGTAGTTTTTTTCACCTGCTGTTGCAACAACTAGTAATGTTAGAAAAACTACAACACCACACCGGATCTAGCTAGACCGGAAACAAAACAACAGGCACGCCGCACACACTTGTTTGGGCTTGCGAGCCGGCCAAAGAGTAGTTTTTTTGTAGATGGCGAGCGCAAGACGCCGAAATGGATGCCAATAAGATTCTGAATGGAAAGTTTACTTTTAAAAAGTTGCCAAATGATTCCATTGACAAGACCAAAGTGATCTGTGTGTTTTGTCGTTGTGAACTGTGCTATCATCGCAGCACGTCCTTTCTGAAATACCACTTGATGGCCAAGCACACAGCTGATGCGAATTCTCCGCCCCCTTTTCAAAGCCGTTACATTGTGTGAGAGATTATTTGCTCCAAGTGTGAATGTTAGTGTGAAATTGAACACTACAGTATATGCCAATGTTGTTTTCAATAAAAAAACATTTGCACAAAGCAAGCCAATCCACCTTTCCATGTTGATAAGAGAATTAAAATGAGAAAAAATAATGGGACAAAAAGAAATCAAGGGACATTTAGAATAGATAAAAATGTGCGATTAATTGCGAGTTAACTATGACATTAATGCGATTAAATATTTTAATCGTTTGACAGCACTAAGAAAAACTAAACATTTTATTTCCACTACTGGTCAAGTTCCAAATCATCTGTCTTTTATTAAGTGGAGCACTTCAGCTTCTAGAAGGTGGCTTTCCTCGCTTACAGGTGCATAGGATATGATCAAAAGCTTAGAGAAGAGTCCCGCACACTGACCATTACGCAAGCAATAATTTATTTAGAAAAATACAACGTTTCGGTCTCAGACCTTCATCAGGTAAATTTTTTTTTTACCTGATGAAGGTCTGAGACCGAAACGTTGTATTTTTCTAAATAAATTATTGCTTGCGTAATGGTCAGTGTGCGGGACTCTTCTCTAATCAATTCATCAAACAAATGGTAAGTCCATATTGTCTATTTATTCTGTTTTGTTGGATTCAACAGCACTCTATCTAAAGGATCTTTTCTCCACTTCCTGCAGCCATTTGCCTTCAGTACATAAACATTTTCAGCATTAGGACCAACTCCCTGCACTAGAAAGCCTTGTGAATATGTCACATAACATCTAAAGTCAATACTAAGCCTCTCTGATAATAGCCATGTGTTACCTGTTATGGAGAAGCAGGTTTGATATGAAAATAAAGTTGAAGGTGTGCCAAATGATAACACTGAATGTGGTTCAACAGTATTTTCATGTCTGCTTTGTTATCAAAGTAAAGTGAACCTTCTGGGAAGGCTTTGAACTGCACTGACAAACTAATATAATAGTAACTAAATATTAGAAATCCAGGAAATCTCTGGACTTAAACCTGCAACAATTAAAAGCATGGAGCACTTTACTGTAAATGTACAACGACAAAAATGAACTGAAGGGTCTAAAGCATGTTTACTGGTGCTGAGCAAATACTTTCACTGATGCAACCAAACAGAAACTACAACAGAGTTTAGCTGAATTACTGTACATAACAGTGCATGAGACCACTGATGTTTACTTAAGTTCAAATATCAGTTTTTCATCAGTGATTATGATCCATATGATCCACAGAGTCTTGCCTTTCCTGTACGCGGATCATTCTTACTGTTGTGCGTAGTTCCCCCCCCGACAAAGGCCCATTCCGAGCCAGGAAAAACCTTGAACATTGTTTCCCGGAGGATACCAAAGACTGAGATCACGCTAGGCTAATGCCAGGTGTATCGCCACTATTTTCAATAAAATCATGCAATCAGAATGTTAAACTAAAATAAACATTGTTAGCTGACTTTTTCAATATCATTAAATTTCTCATGTTGTGATTGTCTTCTGTTGAGTAGGGCTGGTTATCATTCCAAAAATGTCGATACAGGTACCGATGCTGATACCCTGATGTTGATACAAATTCCTAAACACTACTTTTTTCGATACCAGTTTCATAAAAACAAAAATAAATTACAACATTACGGCACACATCTTTTTATTTATTTTGCAGCTCCTACTACGTGAGCGCCGTCTCTGTGCGTAACGTAGAGATTTTCCTGCGTGTCTCTACCACGTGTAACGTTAGACATCCAATCACAAACCTTCCTAGATCTTGGTAGAAGCATGCTACGTGCTTATTAGGGCTTTGACTCCGAACTTCGATATTCGAATATAATTCGAATATTTAAAAAAAATATTGATATTCGAACGAATATTAGGCATCCCTTAATATTCGAATTTCGAACCTGTTATGGGCATTATTTTTTTGTAAATGTGTTTGCTTGTAAATGTTGCTTTCAATTCAGATTCCGAGGTTTTTTCACGCATTTCAAAATGTAGCTCTCGCTCGGCCCGTGGCTTGGTAGCGTTGTATTTCCCCCGACTCATCTCCTGGTTCTCCTTCTCCATTAACAACATGAAATCAAGGAGAGGGTTAACGTTTCCTGCTCCAGATTTCACCGTGGTCAGAAAGAACAGGGGAGACAATTTGTTTCTCTCACTATGACTCTAGAGTCGCTACTCGCTCTGAAGCTACCGGTAATCACTGTCAATCTCTCACTCTAACACACACTCCCCACACACACACACGCATGCACGCACGCACGCACGCACGGCTCGACGCACACACCAGCGCAAAAGTATAAACACCAGACCACTTACGTAGGCTACGGTGAAATATCTGACCTTCCTGTTGAAAGCATACTGTTTGTATTTAATCAAGGGTCTGACTTTTAATAAAAAAATTGTTGTGGCAGTGTGTTTTTTCTTCTAAAAACATCATTGCACGCCTACTGACTGATACACTGCCCTCTGGTGGACAGAACATACACGAAGTTTGATACTAATATAAGCCTTACTGAAGGCATTTAATGGTCAAAATATTATTAATAATATTCAAATATTCACTGACGCTGATGAGATTTATTCCTTGGGTATTGAAATTGGGTATTGAATGACGAGGCATTTTTCGATACTCAATACTTTAGAGGCAATTCGGTTGGTGCTTAAAAAGTATCATATTCGGTACCCAGCCCTACCGTTGAGTTGTGTGCAACTTGCAGTGTTTGGGTATTTGCAGCGTTTTCTGTATCCTTTGTATGTGTTGTCAAATTGGTGAGTGTGCATTGGGCTCTCTCTCAAAGAAAGAGATTATGCACAATGTCACATGTTATCACATGTTAAGGAAGTTTAGGATTAGGGTTGGGCATCATTTGGATTTTAAGAATTCTGATTCCAATTCAGATTCTTCATTTCGAATTCCGGGTTCTTATCAATTCAAAATCCAAAGTAAAAATAAAAGTATGTTTTTGAAAGCTGAAACAATTAGTGAATTAATTGGTTAGCCCACCAACAGAAAATTAATCTGCAACAATTTTGATAATCGGTTTATGTATTTTTTTAAGCAAAAAAAAAACCCCCAAAACATTTCACCCTCTTCAAATGTTAGTATTTTCTGATTTTAAGTATTTCATTAAAGCAAATCTGGGTTATGTACTGAAAAAAACAAGCAATTTGTAGAGGCCAAAAATGAAATTAGGGAAATTCTGATGGGCATTTCTGACTATTTTCTGACAAATCTGGACCAAATAATTCATAGAGGAAATACATCTGCAGATAAGTTGATAGTGTGGAAGAAAATGAATTAGCTAATAGTTTTAGTCTCATCTTATCCTAATATATTCTCTTTCCCGTTCACTGATAAAGTTCCTACTATTTCACCTGATCAACAAACTTTTAGTGTCTCCTGATTCAATGAGGTCTATCGGCCTTTCTCTAGCTTAGTGTTTCACTATGATCACTGAGTGAGACCTTTTGTATAGAGCAGAGGTTGGCTCCAACAAAGATTCACACCTTAACTAATCAAAGCACTTTTGATTAGTTGGAGCAGACAGTTTTGTGTCTATGAAAATCTACTCAGACTTGTGAGTTGAATGTCCTGTAACCTTGTATATAAAACCCTGGCCAGAACTCATTCTGGTCAAAGAGAATTCTACAGCTTCTTGTGAACTTCTGTCTCCACTAGAGATGGTCCGATACCATTTTTTGCTTCCCGATACCTGAACTTGCATATCGGCCGATACCGAGTACCGATCCGATACCAGTGTGTCATATATTTTATTATGTTTTAACAACTGTATACTATCCCTGTATGGATGTGATATGATTTCTATCTTTGTTGTCAGTCTGGCTCAGGTTAAACTCTTTGTGAAACATGAACGCCACAGAACGTTCTTTTATTCTTCTATTCTGTTTGACAGTCAGTTATAACGAAAAAAAGAACATAAATAAACTACTTTAACGTATTTTTTCTTTAGGGCTTTATTACGTGGTATCGGATCGGTGCATAAACTCCAGTACTTCCCGATACCGATACCAGCGTTTTAGGCAGTATCGGAGCCTGGTATCGGAACATCTCTAGTCTCCATTGCGCAGTGAATAAAATTCATCGGAACCAGCCACTGAGTTGGACGTGTGAGAACCTTTTCTTCCACGAAAGTATTAGTAAAAAAAGAAAAAAAGGTAAAGAGTCAAAGTGTAGTAACAAAGTCTTAAAACAACAAACACTTCAAGCAAATGCTTTAAGGTTATTAACCGCAACAAGTTCTTAACATCTCACATTTATTTTGCAGGACATTCTTCAGAATTCAGCTCATGCCGTCCTTCACATCTCTAATTGCCATATTATATATAACATACAATAATAGTATATGGATGTCATAAATCTCTCAGAGTGAGTCTTTGTGAATCAAACCACTCCAGTATGTCATGTGCTAACAGCTTGAATGAATTGTTACTGTAAAGGCTCTGACACACCAACCCGATGGCCGACCTTCGGCAGAAAAGGCAGTCGGACTGACTGCCTCCCTGAGTTGGTCAAAAAAGTGCCTCAGAACACACCGAAGCGACGCCGACTTGAGCGTACATTCTGCGTGTGCAGAAGAAGAACAGCAGACGGCACTAACCTGTATTGTCACCCCAAAAAATTAAAACCGGCAGCTGATTGGACGAACACGTCACGTGGGTCTGGCTGCTCCCGGATTTTACAACCAGGCATAATGGCGGCTTCCTTCGGAACACAATCTCATGTTTTACGAAGATAGTTCAACGAAACGTGTTTCTGAAAATATTTTAAGCGAGAAATAGGCCATGCAGTTGCTGAATCTGTCTTCAATTCAGAGCGACAAAGGTCAGTTTAAAAGATTTCTCAGATTTTGAGAGGGGTTAGTCAGGCTCATCCCGCTCGTCATTTCCGGGTTAGCACTCCACCAATCAGATTGGCCATTGAGTCCGACTGCCCGCCTTCCGATTCAACATGTCAAATTGGCCCAAATGAAGGCCGACAGCTCCTCCAACGGACGACGGCACAGAACACACCGAACAGACTCGAGTTACTGACCTCGCCAGACTGTCCGACGGCCGATAATCGGATTGGTGTGTCAGGGCCTTTAGGCTATGTGCTGATTTGCTCTCAGCAGCGGACTCAGCTGTTTCTTGTGACATGTTTAAAATGCCAACCAATACCAACAGCCCTTACTTATTCTTAGCTGTGGAATTTGCCTTTGAACCATCTCATCATAATGACAAGTATTGAAGGTAGAAACATGCATGATTGTGGGACATCTGCTGGGAAACGTCTCTCTAGGGAAAGTATTTCAACATAATTTGTGCTAATGGAAAAGAAACTTGTTTAACTGTGGGAAGGAGAAAGCACTGATTACACAGTGCAGGCTACTGAACCCATAGTAACCCTCCTCCTCCTCCACCTCAATGAGTTTGAGCTGCTCATAAGAGCCACTCCTTCTGGGAGGCAAAACACAGCCCATTACTATCCATTTTAACAAATAACATAGTCATAACGGACACTGAACTCCAAGGATAGGAGCAACCATGACATCTTATGATATATGATAATAAAACAAACAGCAGCAATTGAGTCCAAGGTTTGGTCTACTGCCAAATTGTATTCAAGGTTTGCACATTTTAAAATCACAATGCAGTTAAAGTGTATGCCCAGTTTCTGGTATGATCTTATTAATCTGTAATCGTATTACTATTAATGGTCTGCACTTAAGATAGGGAGTGGATACAGCCAAACAGTGTAATGAACTTTAAACGTCTAGAGTTTGCAAAAAAGTTGAGGGTTTTTAATTGAGTGAGTAACATTGTCATGGTGTTTTATATCATTCTTAACAGACTCTACCTGTACACAGCAGTGCATTCAAATCATGAAATATTCACATGCTTTGTAAATTTCAAAGGAGAAAGTGCGTGTTTACCTTTTTGAGGCGGTTGTGCATTAACGTGCGGAAAACTTGAGCCACAACTAAACCAATCCCGACGAACAGCAGGGAAGCGCAGACGATCCCGACCGCATAAATCGCGCAGGATCTTCGTGTCATGTTTGCAGGTGCTAGCACAGAAAGCTGCGCGAGACTCTTGAGTATGGATGGATACGTTAATTTCCGTTAGGTTAAGCTACTTTCCTGCACAACTCATAGAAAGTGTTCCCAACTGCACAGGCTGTGATATAAGAGATCAAACCTTGCCTTCCCTGATGCTTTTGTTGGAAAAAGTTTGTTGGAAAAAGTTGAAGAAACTTGGTCGACTACTCTAGCCGACGAGCAACTAAGTAACGGTTGGAGATGTTTTGTTTGTCCTCACGAGTTTCCAAGTTACAAAGTTAAGTCTGTTTACGTGTGTTTAATAATGGAGCAAGCGGCTCACTTTGACAAACACGAGGTGCCCTAGCTAAATCAGTCTGAAGGGCGCATTCAACTAAAAGAGAATTCTGCAACGGAGTATTTGTAGCGTGCTATAAAGTCTCTCACTCCCTCCTCGAGAGGAGAACGCTGATTGGTTTGTGCACCCGCGGGGTAGATGAGCATGCGCGCCACCGTCTGCAGCGGTGTAGCTCCAAGGACAACCACAGTTTTGCTGTATTTTACACACAGTCCACAGTATGGATTGATCATGTCGTTTGCGCCCAAACCTTAACAGCTGTGTTAGTGCAGAGCTCAAACACTGTTATATTACTATACTAATACAGTATTACCATATTGTAACTGACAGTTGGGTACTTACATAAAGTCATAGAGACGTAATTATTTTTTTTTCATCAACAAGTAGCCTACTGCAGTATATCATGTAGGCCTAAGAATATAGCATTTGTTATGTAGTAGAGGAAACAGTACAATAGGATTGCTTCTGAAATTAGTAGTAGTAGAAGTAGGCCTATAATGAATTAGGCTAAATGATAATCCTCAAAGTACAAGTATGTCTGTCTAACTGCAAGTACCTGCGATAATCAACAGTTGTTTTACAATGCCGTTATTTGGACTATCACAGTTTACCTGATGTCTGGTAGCAGGTGTTTCCCCTATAATAAACACATCGCGCACTTCTATAACAACAAGTCGCGCGATCTCTCGTACTGAGTCATTTCTCAATAGGAGCTACGGATATCCGTTGCTGTAAAGCGCCTGTTAATACAAACCCAACACTTCCGGTTGCTGCCTCATATCAAAGGCTTTTCAACATCGAACCATAATTATGGTCAATCATTACCCTAAGTAGCCTAAAAGTAGGCAACCACAGTATAAAAGTAGTACTGCATTACATGTAAAAGTCCTGCATTTACTTAAAGTAACAAAATAATGCAGTCCCTGTTGTCAGTGAAATAGCCTACAATTGTTTTATTGGATAACTATTACTAGTATATTAATATTTTGGAGCTACCTTTAACAACATATATACTTCTTGTAATGTATTCTGTAACAAAGGATCATATAAACTCATGTATGTATGTAAGCTCATCATCTTAATTTGAAAAGCAACTATAGCGCTTAAATAAGTGTAGTGAAAAGTACAATATTTCTCTCTAAAAAGGTAGTGAAGAAGAAGTTTAAAGTAGCATATGGAAATACTCAAGTAAGTAGACTACCTTAAAATTGTACTTAAGTACAGAGTACATGTACTGATGTAGCCAATGTAACTTTCCACCACTGGACTCAGTGGGGAGGGATCTTAAGATTTATATTTATATTGCTCACACATGGGCATTTTGTTGCAGTATGAGTGCTTTTAATACATTAAGTAGGCCTACATTTTGCTGATAATACTCCTGTACTTTTACATGAGCAAGATTTTGAATGCAGCACCTTTACTTCTAATGGAGTATTTTTACACAGTTGTATTGGTCAGGTATAAGACCTGAGTTTCTCCACCACTGATTATAATGCAAAGCAAAGGGGCAATAAAACATTGTACTCAATTACAGACTTTTCGAGAAAATAGTGTGTAGTGTTCTGTTTATTTAGTTATTTCACGTCTTAGTCAACGTTCATCTTTAACTTTACTGTGCTCAGTGACGGACTGTCCATCCATCCATCCATCCATTATATTTTATATAATATAATATATTATATAATATATCTTTGGTTAATTTTGGTAAGTTATATTATGCATGCAGCCACAAATATTTCTAGATTATACTGCGGCAAGGTGCGTGGAAAGATTCACTCGGAAGGCAGAGTTACTAATTTCCAAGCTAGGTTATTGAAAAAAATAGGGTCGGTGTGTTGCAAATGCCAGGGCTGTTTTTTAATCACAGTCCGTCACTGACTGTGCTCAATTATTTCTTGCAGCCAGGCAGAACATAAAACAAACACACTGTTGGCAGTTTATTAGGTACATCATACAACTAGCCCAGTCTAATACAACAGTCTTGTTCTTGTCATCTGAGTTCACCAAACCAAGTATTACAGTAATAGAAAGTGCAGTCATCATATCCCTAAATAACAGTCTGAATGGGAGTGCAGCTTCCTCTAATATCACAGGTCATGTTTTTTGTTGGTTGCTTGCAGTTTGAAAAATACAGTTATCATAAAAGTTGTCAGCCACGAGGCTGTGACCAAAGTCACTCCCCTATTACAGGCTCACACTGACTGACTCATCTTGGAACTTCTGCATTTGATATGGAACAGAATGTTAAAGCTGAGAGGACACATGTTATCAACCCTGACACACTGGGATCTGTCCACAGTTCACAACCATTGTCTTAAAACGATGAGTTTTTTTTTTCACCACTAAGCATTTTGGCAAGGATCGATTGGGGGCACCTTGAAGCGTTTACTCATTCACTTTATACAGCCTCAAAGCTCACATGCCTTTGTGACTAACCATATTTAGTTTACTACTTCCCTGTGTTTGACCAGAGGCTGTTTTGTATTATAGCCACGGTAGCTCTGATGATGTAAATAATGCAGCTGGTAAACAGATGCAAATGCAAACACAGACAAAATATACTGTAACTTCAAACAACTACCCTACAGACGAACACAATCAAGAACCATTTTCATCTGCTGTCCTTAAAATAGGTTGTAGGAAATATTTCCATTGTCTCAATCTGTCCTGCAGTTTGCATTGTATAGGCTACGGTAGCTTAACAATCCTTGAAAAAGCTATCTATAAACGTCAAGCTCATGTTAAACATAACAGGAAAATGCAATCAGTAGGGCACTTTCAAAAGGTTATTGCTCCTGTGAATTGCCATTGTTTAAAGGAACAATGACAGAAGTAATATACATATACAGTTTAAGCACAGACGAATGACAGTCTCAAGTTATTAGACAATATTTATTAAAAAAGCTTTGTTTGATTTCAGGTGACTGATCAGAGGCGTGAGGTAGTTATTAAGGGCCCCAGTGCACACTATTATGAGGGCCCCATTTATATTTGAAAAGCATGACTGCTTGCTCGGCTTGCAGATGTGCTCAGCTTGTCAGTCTTGACAGATTTTACACCTAAACTACCTTATATTGTATCATCTCGTCACTGTCTAAATGTACGCTTCTGTGTCTATAGAGAGGCAATATGTTCAACAGTTATATAAAAAGTGATCAGAAACTTTAACTTTACAGTGATGCAAAAGAACACTTTTTCTTTACCTATCTCTTCTGGAAGATAGTGCATGCCTTCCAATAACTCTCAAGTTGCAATGCAGCACTACATAAAAAAGATTATCAAACCAAACTGGACAATCTGCAAAAGATTACACAGATTAGGCAAGGTGCGCAATCGGTTTGTCATGTTTGTGCTAAAACATATGTGGACATGAAAAAAAAGAAATCATTATTCAACAATAAAATGCTTTCACTGGAATGACACTATCCAATAAGTTAACCTTTTCTGCCAAATGTTTACTGTTTCAACTGTGGACCTAAACTTACTGTTAAGTAATGTTTACAGCCACCATTTATGCTGCTATAGGCTTCTCACTATACTTTTCCTACGATTACCTCACTTCATTGGCTCTCAAGTTTGGAGTTTGTCTTAATGATTTATGGTTGAGGGCACTGAGTGGGTATTCATCTTCAAATATCCCTGAACTTCTCTGCCCCTATTTTCCTTCCTGGGTCACTCAGGTCTTTTGACCATATGGTTTTAGTTGTCACACGTGTTTAGTTAGCCTGGAAATCCAGACCCAAATTTCGAAAGATTAAGGGTCTGGCACTGAGTAATGAAAATAGCCAAACTCGAGGGGTGGCACCAGGGGCACAACTACCCAGTGTCAGAGGGGTATGCAGCAACAATTTTGGCGCCAAAAATAAATAAATAAAATAAATAAACAAGTAAATAAATAAGGGTGCCGGACATCATCATGTATGGGGTTTATAATTCAAGTTTTTATTGTTTTTCCATGTGAGAAACACTAAACAAACACTAAACAAACACTATACAGTAATCTGGGCAACAAAAACACCTAAATAATCAATAAAATAGGAAAAGATAAAAAATAAAAATATAAATAAAATAAAAATAAGATGGACTGTTGGCTGAGATCGAATTAGGCTTGATAATAATATTAATTATGGGACACTAGTCAGTTCAAATTGAATGAAATGCAGGAAATGAGACCAGACCTGGTAGAATTTACCCCTACGTTCATTCAGTCTTGCAATAAGATCTTCAAATGAGGCTGTGTCTGTCATTAACTTCAGCTAGTCTATAAAACTAGGCCTTACTTGGCTTTTCCAGTGTCATGTATGGGGTTTAAATAATAAAGGTTTATTTTAAAGTATATCAACCACTGTAGGCCTAGCATAATGATAGATAGATAGATAAACATAAATAAATGTACTTTATTTTCATTACAATAAATAAATCATCATTGATGGCATTCAAGCATATGTGTTGCAGATGTTTAAATTTGCGTTCTGATTTGTTTACTACGTCCCCGCTGTCAGACATAGGCTAATTGTTATATTTCCCACATGTGCCAGGTTTTGATACAGAAATGCATTTTTCATTTGCAATGGCAAGATTAGACTAATAGCATATAACAAAACATGTTCAATTATTTCAATTTAGCATTAGACGTAATCAGACTTCATCTGTAAGCAATACTAATGTTAAAGTGCAAAATGAAACAAATGTGAGGAGGACTCAGAGCTTGAACTGGTCATTTAGTTTTGTGTGGTCTAATAGAACTCCTACCTGACGTCATCACTGGTCTCATCTCTACTTGATTCCATCGCCGACCTCATGTCTGTCTCATTCACTCCTTGTCTGTGTTCTTCTCCACTAAGACATATTGTCAAACAAACATTATGTAATATATTTTCCATATTTGTTTTTCCATATAATATTAAGAAATTAATCTGTTGGTATCAAGTGGCTCCCCCTACACTTCCACCTAATGTTAGACCTACCTGTTGCCTTCCCTTGTCTTTCCTGATCCACCATCCTCACACCTGAATGAAATGAACTCACTGTTAAATATAGCAGCCTAAATTCAATTCTTATCAGCCTAGTGATGGCATCTGATAAGACAACTATTATGCAGTAAGGTTGTGCTGCTGTTTAAATTACATTCACATTTTGGATTTTAAAAAAAGTACAAATATGGAGAGCCACTTAGCAGAGACCTTTAAAGAGAGAGATGTGACCCTGTAATTACAGCTTCCATGTCACCCAACAGATGTAACTATAGCCTGTATGTCTGACAGCACAACATGAACAGCTAATGGTAAAACAAAATCTATTGATTCCATGGTAAACCAGAGTTATTGCAGAAGTTATGTTTTCCAGCTTCTTGTCATTTATTATGCATGCTACCTTATATTTACCAGTTGTTATTTTACCTTAATAAAATTGAGATATGTTATGCATGGGATTGGTACCATAGGGTTTAACCAAAATCTAAATGTAGCTATCAGCAACATTGGTTTGCATTAAGCTAGCCGTAAACTCCACTTTAGCTGCTAGTGTTAGCAAACACTAGCTAGTCTGAGACCAGTCTGTACATGAATATTTGCAAGCCTCCAAGTTTGGTAGCAAATATATGCATGATTCCATGGTAAACCCCCATTTGGCTGCTACATTCCCAGTGGTAGCAAACGCTAGCTAGTCTGTTAAACCGCCCATATTATGCTCATTTTCAGGTTCATAATTGTATTTTAAGGTTGTACCAGAATAGGTTTACATGGTTTAATTTTCAAAAAACACCATATTTTTGTTGTACTGCACAGCTCTCTCTCACTGCTGCAGATCCTCTTTTCACCTGGTCTCTGTTTTAGCTACAGAGTGAGACCTCTTTTCTTCTTCTGTACTATCTTTGAGTGCACACTTTTTCTGGGATTTGGGGTGTTATTTTGTGTCTCTGGCGCTTCCACACGCATACAAATTTTGAAAAAAAAAACATCCATGCTGTTTTGAGTGAGATACGAGTTTCTGAATGTGTCCTGCCTTCAGTCTTTGGGTGAGCTGTTCAAAATCTGCACGGCTTTCTACGTCACTAGCCGAGACGAGGGGGCTAGGGGGATAACCGTTAGCATGCTAGCGCTAGCATGCTAGCTTGTCCTTAATGGCAAAACACTGCTACAACACACACGAATTCACCCTAATTTACAAAATAAAATTGTATAGAACTACTTACATCTCCCTGTTCTGCAGGTATTCCACACAAAGTTGGAAGTGAGCCCTCATTTAGAAGAAGTCTCCCAGCTAATCCTGCCTTGTACAGGCCGAAGTTGCACAAACACCTAGCTAGCTCATGTAATCCTTACCTAGCTACTGGACATGTGCGACTGACAACAAAGATGTTACAGAAGTTGCGAGGTCTCACTCTGTAGCTAAAACAGAGACCTGACACAGGGTGAAACGAGGTTCTGCAGAAATGTGCAGTACAACAAAAATATGGTGTTTTTTGAAAATGAAACCATGTAAACCTATTCTGATACAATCTCAAATTACAATTATGAACCTAAAAATGAGCATAATATGGCCACTTTAACTCTTGTTTAAGATATTGTTCATATGCAAAAAAATATGCTTAATCCCATATGGAATGGTAATGCCTTAAAGTTCTGTTTTCTCCGATTTGAGGTACAGTGGAGAACTTTGAATATACCAGCTGTAATCCTCTAGATAGAAAGGTCATCTTGGACTTAAATTGAAGCTTATAAACTTGGGGAGGTTTTCCATGTACATTCGAGGCAGTGATAGCTATAATAAAATGCTTGAAAATTATCACTTTTGTTGACAATTTGTCAGGCGGACAGACATCTTTTTTGTCTGTTGGGGTACGTTGAGGGTGATATTTGACAGCAAAAAGGCAGCAATCCCCAGAATCTTGTTCTGCTAGTTTCCCCTATGTGTCAGGATACACCATGCAAAATTGTAGGGTTATATGAACATTTATGTAGCTGCAGTACCTTAATATTCACAATTACATCATTCCGTCAAAAGCTTTTCCCAAAAAGGGTGTTTTTTGGCCCCTGAGCCCAAACGGGGCCGAGTTGGGGGTGGTCATTATCAACTTGTGATGGCCCAAGGTTAAGATAATAGGAAATAATAGTGAAAAAAAATGTAGCAAAAAACATCCTGAGGAGTGGACCTGGCTCCTGGCCTATTATATAACATTGAAGAAATGCAGAAATGATTTAGAAATGCACTACATATAGAAAAATACCCAAAAAATATTTTTTACATTTTTTTACCATCGCTTTGGCGCCCCCATGGTGCTGCGCCCCTATGCGCTGCATATAGCGCATACCCACTTTTTGCGCCACTGGGCGGCACCAAGCATGTATTTGAAAATCTCACTGCACGCAATTGGATAACACTACAACCAATCACAACAATACACGGGGTGACATATCCAGAGCCCCATACGCTTAGCTACCAGCGTAGATTAAACTGTCGTCATCTGTTTAACTCGCCTCTGTCCCACCTATATCAGATACACTGATGTGATGGTGCAGCACGGCTACAAGGTGACACCTACTTCCAAGGTGATGGAAAAAGGAAAAAGTCTGACCATGACCTTGTGGACGATGATCCTGATGCCAAGCCAAAACGTGTTAATCTGACAGTAAAGTTGCTGTTGCAAAGTATTTTAACCTCTTCAAAATCCTGGTTGAAACCACACATAAAAATACTGGGTCATTTTTAACCCAATTGTGGTCAATCTAGCACCGACCCAGTATCCATCAGCATTTTTTTTTGACAAGTAAAAAAAAAAAGACATAACAGTTCACTATACACACAATGGCCCTCATTTATGAAACGTGCGTACGACCTAAAACAGGCGTAGGACGGGCGTACGCCGATTCCTACGCAAAGCAAGGCATTTATCAATTTGAACGTGAGCGTAGGCTGCGATAAAATCTCACGTCTGGTCTGAAACTCGTGTACGCAAGTTTTAGAGTCAGTGTGGACATGCGGTGCAGTATATAATCAGTTTAACAAGAGAAGGAGAAGTCATCAGTTCAGATCTGGCTCTTTTAGAAGACCTATGCGCCAGTACAACAGTGCACACATACACGCACGGGCCACGGTGGAGCACTCCATCGAATTGATTAAGGGCAGATGGCTCTGTCTTGCATCAGCATGGGGAGGGGGACCCTACTATACACGGCAGAAAAAGTCTGCAACATTGTTTTAGCCTGTGGGGTTCTGCACAACATTGCACAGGAAAACAGGGTGACATAAATGTAGTGATGGAGCCAGATGACCCGATGCCCAGAGAGCAGTGTCCAGCACAGCCCCAACTGGGGGCTATATGAAGGAGATATTATTCTTCGCTTTTAAAAAGGTATAGTGTTATGTTTGGCAATGATACTCAATACAGGAAACATGACGATGCACAACATTTTTATATATTCTTCAGGTTTTCGTTTCTCTTTTAAAGTGTTGTTAATGGCCACAAGTGAACGATTTATTTCTGCCATTGACCGACATATTTCGGCTCGTTTTTCCAGCCCCTCTGCTGTCAGGAGACAGAGTCAGGGTGGTGGTCCAGCACGGGGGGCGGAGGACCCGCGCTCTCCCTCACAGCTGTTGCCTGGCAATGACTCATGAAAAAAAACACGAGTAAAATAAAAGACACTGTATAAACTCCGCTACTGTGTGTTTATTTAAATATAGGTACACCATGTAGGCCTACGAGATTGCAATATAAGCCTGTACCACGGCAACACTGTTGAATGCATCAGTGATCTCTTTCCATTCCGCATTCTTTCTACAGCCTTTAATACCAGTTTTCAGGCTGCCAAATAGTACACGCATTGAGACATCAGGGTTTCAATCTCCACCTCTGAAAAGTTCCGCTTCTTAGCCGGATTACGTCTCGCCATGTTGTAAATTGTAGGGGCGAGGCCTCAATACCGAGAATATATTGGGCCGTGATATTTAAATTACGATCGTTTCCGCATTTATCAATGTACGACCATTCTTTCTATCACGATTGCTGTGATACGAACGTTTCATGAATCACACGTGAAGCCTGATTTCTGCGCTCATATCTGCACTGGTTTCTACGTTAGGTTGATAAATGAGGGCCAATGTGTCTTCACTCTGAACAATTTATTCAAATTAAGATTATTTCCAAAACTGTTGAAAAGAAACCACAAACAAACATATAGGAGGACATCTAAAGAAACGTTTTTTAAACAGTCAGGTTTTAACTATTGCGAATGGTGAGTCTGTGCTCGCAGCGGCAGATGTGGGCTTCAAATGTTGATACTGTATATCTTTGACATAAAATACCCCAAACAATGTTACCAAGTCTGGGAACTTTTGCAAATGTATTTACACAGGTGTTCCCCATATCTCTGTCTGTCTGTCTCTCACTTGTCTCTGTACTGTATCTAGGACCATAACAGTCTGTTATCTAACTTACAAAACCCCACGAGATCTCCTAAAAGTTCCATAGTACAACTTGTTAAAAGCTTTTGTCTAAACAGAAAACATTTTTATAAAAAACAGGCTTGGCTTAATTGATGATCTAACAGAAATGTAAATATGACATTGTTACTAAAATAACCACATATTGATGTGGCTGAACCCCGAACAACTGAAAAATGTGGCTGATTACTTGATCATTAAGTTTTTCCAGAACGTTTACAGTAGGATATTTGATTTAAAAGCATACTGGGTGTCATTAGTTTAAAGTTGAGAAATTGGCGGTCAGCTGGCTCACCATTTACTAATATAATACCCGACGTTCATTCTTCATTCTTCTTGCACGACACTCTGAAAAAAGCTTTAGCCGGAGAGTCTCAAAAACAAAATCATACAGACATTCAAAGACACACACACACACGCACATGGGAAACACAAGGTTCCCCTATAATAACCATGACATGTGTGTCTTCCATTAACCTCTCTGACAGGGTAGGTCTGTTTTGTACATTAACATGCTTAGAAAACAGTACTGATGGCATACCATAGGAAAGCTGAAAGACTTTTGGAATTTTTATTTATTAGTAAATAAACTTAGCACAAAAAGTAAGGAAATTCGTGTTTGGTAGATTATTTCTCTGTTGTAACAATGCTTTTTGGCAATATATCTTATACTGTTGGAAAGCCTGTTTAGTTCCCTTTCAAATGGTGCCCCATTTGTAAGGAACATGCATTTGTGGGATGAGCAGCTCAGTATGTGGGTTGCGCCCATGACAAATTTGCCAAATCTTCTCACAATTTTGTGCACTTAGTTTTTTTGTGCTCTGACTTATTATCACTTAGTGTAGGCTGTCTCACTTCACGTTGAGTTGTGTACACACAGACATTTTGGTATGGTTCTCACAAGGGCTGAACCTGTCAATTTAAGCCCAGTTGAGCATCAAGGTGCCACTGCTGGGAATAAGAATGTATTCATATGGGAGGGTTTAGGGAAAATATGTTTATAACATTGGCTTTGCTGCTGTAGTTACAACACTCATACACACAGATGAGATGTTCCCATACTCCCATCCAGGAGTACACTCTGGAGAATGTCTCCAGTCAATACAGCTGAACTTCCGATGCATCAGATGTGAGTTGCGTGTTACTAATCGCGTGCATGCAACTAATGCTCTCGTTGTAACTTGTTTCTTTATGCCTTACTGACTTTTGTATGACTCAATGATTTATTTAATTTTTTATAAGTGTTTCTATAGTTTAAGCTTCAGTGAGACATATTTATGATACAGAGACACAAGATAGTTTCCTACTATTTGTAGGCATGGTTTTATATCGGTTAGCCTAATAGCTGGTTTGATTTGCATTGAGAGATGATTTTATGGAAAGTACCCCATGCCAATCTCTAGGTATGGTGAAGGGGATGTGATGATGTGGGGCTATTTTAATTCCAAAGGCCAAGGGAACTTTATCAGGATGCATAGTATCCTGGATCCATGAAATAACTGACCTTTAAAAATAAAAATCTGCCTGCCTCTATGGGAATTTAACATTGTTAACATTTGTTGCCAGCGGTTTAGACATTAATGGCTGTGTTAGTATGTATACATATATATTCTATGAAGGCATTTGCTCCCTTTCACCCATCATCATGAACAATTCTTCTTGTGTTTGGACTGTGGGAGAACATCTGCAGCGTGACAGTCAAAACATCTTAAATCAGTCTTTATCGACCTTCGAAAAGGACTTGGTGATCTCACTCCTCTCTCAGTGATTTTGGGACAAATCCATCCAACTCCTGTCATTATCAGCCCAGAACAGTACAGGAAAACTAATTCCCCAAGAAACATTTGAAATGTAAGCGATTGGGTTTGAATGAGATTGTGTGGGCGGTGACCTCTCAAAGTTATTTTCAACACTGTTTTGCTTTGATACACACTGCTTGAGTGCTGAGGGACTGTCCAAGAATCTGACAAGCAGAATGATATATTAAAACACAAAAAGGAATAGTAGCACTGATTGTATGGGCAAAATAATCACAATGGACATTACAGGTATATTTGCCATGCATGAGTCTCACCACAACACATGCAGTTGCGCTCATACCTTGAGATTCAAAAGATATTTGGTCAATGTCACGTCACCTCAGTTGAACTTTGAGACCACTGACCGTATACAAGACCACTGACCGTCCACTATACAGGATGTATTATGTTCTTGGCCACAACATGTATGCTTAGCTCACTTCCTAATGTTTTTCCAAACCATTTGAGGATAAAGGATAGGAAACATTGGTGGGGACGTTTAATGGGTTGATACTGACACCAGGGATTACTATGTGACGCTTTGATGGAGATTCAGTTGTTTTCAATAAAATTGGGGAAACAATTAATAATTGTTTATTAATAAGTATATAAATAAGTATAAAATAAATGCAATTTAATTATATTTGGGTGAATGATTTGTTATTTATTGCACCATATTTATTGACTGAATTTTTTTCTCCAGGTGAACTTTGTTCTAACTTGGCTTGAGATGATATTGGCAACATCTGACAGCATTGTTACATGCTGTCCAAATTTCCAATTAAATATGTTCCAGGTGCTGTTCTTTATCTATGTATGACCAATTGTTTCCCGTTTGCTCCAAACAATAACTTTAGTATTACTAAAAATAATAATCACAGCAACAACCAAATTAAAAATGGTGTTCTGTGTACCGTACGGCTATTCAGTTGTATTTTTCGAAATTTGATTATGCACAAATTGTCTGAATATATCTGGAAATAGTTCTTATTTAATATTGGTATTTGAATGAACAGCATTTGAATGAAACAACACAAAATGTGTAAAAATATTTTGAGTGTCTCATTCCGTGTTGGAAATGTACGTTTTAGGGTGTTGTTTTTCCTCACTGGTATAGAGACAGATTTATGTGGTTCGTCACCATATGACAATAGACTTTTGGAGCACATCCTGAGATAGATAGCAGATAGCACGCTCATCAACCCTTGAACAAGGATTCACAGTATTCAATATTTCAGTGTATCCCTGTACGTAAAATGTTTTAAAAGAAAAAGTCATCCATTGGGTAGACTTTATTGTCCCCAAGGGGAAATTGTTTTCCACAGCACTGTACACATCAGACAACAGCACATAGCAACGTCATACAATGGCATACAACAGTACTGGACAGTATAGGACACTCAGGCCAGTTCAGCAAGGCCTCTTATTTAAAGGTTGAAATGGTCGCGACGCGGGGATTAGACTCTTTCCAAAGCGAACCCTTCTGCACCTTAGTGTTCTGTATCTGCGTCCGGAGGGCAAAGTGGTGCAATGGCCTTATTGTTTAACTCTGTAAGGTTGGGTGTGGGGAGACCAATTATCCTAGCAGCAGTGTTGGTTACATAACCAAGAATCAGGTGGCACAATAGGGTGGGCTGAATAATGCTCCGGTACAATAACAAGAGGAGATGGGGGGCATTCTTGGTCTGGACCATGCACAAACCATGCCAGTTTATATAACAGGGCTGGACTGGGGTAAAAAAAAAAATCTGCCCTGGATTTTTGAGACCCAGACCAGCCCACAGCAGAGAAAGACGTTATTGCCGAAGCCCTTGCAGGGACAATGATAGAGATTCCTGCAGGTCAGTGAAGTAAAGGTGTAAAAATAGACCTGTAGTAGCACTGTAAACATTGACAACCTCCCAGCCTAAACAATTATATCACATATTGTTTTAATGACTGTCACTGATTAACACTTTATTAGAAACATACTAACTAACTTAAGGTTTATAGCCTACCGAAGATACTGAATTAACCTTTATGATGGCTTTTATTATTATTATGATGATGATATAGCCAGAGGGGCCTGTGCAGTTTCAGTGTAGTTTATTGGGCTGATGTAAATCACTGTGGCTGAAGCAGTCAATACAACCCTCAATACAACATACAATTGTTATTATTTTTGAGGTACATGTCAGTATAGATTAAATTATATAATTAAAATTATAGATCAAGATCCAATCTAATTCCTCTACACGCGGCAGCAAAACAGGAACAACAATAAGTGCAGGCCAACACTGGATTTAATATGTGTTTGGGATTTCCTTCTCTTTCTCCTCCTGTCCAAAGTCCACGATGACATGGTGTGGCAGTAATCGCATGTGTGTGTTTACACAGTGATTTAACATCCTTACCTCAAGCAGCTGCTACGCTTAGGCTAACAGATCCCTAATATTCACTGTTAAACTGACGCGTTTAACAGTGTATAAGTTTGATGTAGAGGTACTTACTTAAACTTTTAAATACAATTAAATAAGTGGATTAGTGGTGCTTATCTGTCAATGCTTGACACATAGAGACAGAAAATGCAAGAAAATATCATTTAGACTGTAATGAAATACTTTAGTGTTTGAGCATGTGTGTAGGGCAGGAAATAACTCTTTACATGTTTGACTCTGGAATTCCACGCCGCCAGATGCTACTCTAGGAAAACATTATTCGGGTCAGTTGCCCACTTGATCTCGTAAACACAGTTGGAAATCATAATTTCACATCAGTAAAATGAGAAAAACAAAGAGCAAAGAACAGGGCTTGATAACAACATATTTGATCAAAATTGAGTTAAGCCACAGTTTGTTTGTTTGTTTGACATCTGTGTTGCCATATTCATTATTATGTCAGAGAAAAAAGCATGTAGGCCCTAAATACTGTAGAGTAAAAAAACAACTGCAGCTAGCTAGTTGAGGCTAGCTTGTGAAAGCTAAAACCCACTTTTTCCTGCCAGTTTTCAACTTTGATGCTCTAAAACGTTATATGACATGAAACAACAGCAGCTAAATCAGCTGTGCTAAAAGCTAACTAGCCTAGCTTAGCAGAGTAGCAGGTTAGTCAGTATTGTCTCGACCCGGAAGAGACAGTAGACGGTGTTTAAAAATAAATAAATCTGTTAGACAGCTTGACTAATTAGGCCTTCAAACTTCAAGCCAATAGGGAATTGGCTTTGTTGCTCGGAGACATTGTCATGATGAAACAGGAAAAGTAAATCACCTAACTGTTTCCACATTGTCGGAAGCACACTTCTGTCTTAAATATTTATGTCATGGTTTATCTTATTTAGAACAAAGGGATCAAGGCTAAACCATTACAAAAGCAGTCCCAGGCTAAAACAATGGTATGTGGACAGACACGTCTGCAGGGAATTAATCAATTGGCCAGTGTACTGAAGAATAATAAGTTAAAGAAAATATGAAGAATATGAATCCAACGCAACTTAAATAGTATGCCAATGCAATGACATTGCAAATTGAACTATAAAATGCCCCTAAAAAGTGTTACAGGAACAGAATATGTTTATGTTAATTATAAGGGCTTTAAAGAAATAGTTCAACATTTTGGGAAACACCGGTATTTTCTTTCTTACTAAGAGTTAGATAATTATATAATTATACCACTATCATGTCTGTACTCGAGTCTCTGCTGGTTGCCTGGTATCCTCATGTAAAGTAAAATAGTAAATTCCCCAAAACATCAAACTATTCATTAGGGCTGAAACAATTCCCCGAATAACTCAAATAATTCGATTACAAAAAATCCTCGATGCAAAATGATTTGCCTCGAAGCTTCGTTAAATCAATGTTACCAATGTTGTATTGCTGACGGACGGTGTTTCCACACGGATCATTATTATTGTCGCACACCAGACGCTGCTCAGTCTGCTGGCAACACATGCCAGAGCGTAAATAGTGCGTGGCCAAAGCCCGTCTACAGAAAGCCGTTCCACTCCCTATTCAGCCCCATTGTACCGAATTTGGTTGCAGTTCCACCAGAGTTCCACTGGGGGTGATCGCGGTCCAGTGATAAATGAATGGGACTCTATGGAGCTAGACGGCTAAATTTGTCTCTTTCGCCTGATTGTCGTTGAGAAATCTCAGATTTGATTGTAGTTTTTGCAAGTTCAACATGGATTATAGGTCAAAAGTTGAATGAACGAGTACTTGTGTCCTTTCGCTTTCTTACAGGTTGAGTCGTTGTTGCCCATAACACGCTAGCATTCTGCTAATGAATGCTGATTGGTCAGAGAAGGACTTGACGGCATCCAAAGCAGAACCAGAATGTCAGAGTGAATATTTCGGCGTGGTCTTTAAAACATTAGCAAACCTCTTTCTAGAACGTGTATTAACAGGGAGAGCCTAACCTGTCAGCTGTGTTGTCGATGCTTCGAGAGAACAAAGGAAGTGACTCGGAGCTTGCCGTAAAGCAGTATCTCTGGCCGTATATGTGTATAACGTCATTGACATTTTAAAAGGCTTTTTAGAACAAAAAAGCCACTTTAAAAAAATGTAACACCCAGCAGTGTGTATTTTCTTAGCCTCCCCTTTCAAATGCAACATTCAAATTACTAGACAAAAAATTATATCCTGAGAAAAGTGGATTTTGAGGGGTATAGCTCCATAGAGTCCAACCAGTTCAGAAGTAACGAGAGAGTGGAACTTTTATTCTCTTATTAGAAATTATTTGTGTGGCAAAGAGAAGAGACAGGCTGGAGAAAACGACAGAAAGTGTCAAAAGTTTGGAATCAATTCAAACGTAGTTAAAACGAGAACTCTGGACAGTGTGTCTACTGAAAAACCGAACTAGCTTACCACAATAATAGCACGACGTCAGCGTTTCAGCATCTCAACAGAAAACATTTCTCATCCATTCCACGAAGCGGACCCGACAAAAGTAAATCACGGAGTTGTATGGACGATGAAACTACACCAAACACAACAACTGGCAAAAACAAAGACAAGAAAATACGTAGCGGTGACCACAATTTGATCTAAAGAGCCGACTTGTTGACTATCCCTTCGGAGAAACAGCTGATTGTTGCGCACCATTTTCTCTCACTCTCTCTCTCTTCACGGAGAAACAGCTGATCAACGATCTACTAGCATAGCAATGTGTAACAGAGCTGTGTAGCATTGTAATCAAATATATAAATTAAAATAGATTGAGTATAATTAATATTTACATATACATATATTTACATATAGGCCCATATACAGATCAGTCTCAGGATGAAACTTGTAGTTCTGAACGTTAAGTTGCACAACTTAAGGTCATGTTTATGTATGTTTAATGTAGGCCTTAGTGTGAGGTTGATGTCATTTCAGAAAATGTTTTCTTTACAAATTTTACAATGTAATATGGCACTTAAATGCACTTCATATGTTTAGTTTTTTGAGATTATATATATATATATATATATATATATATATATATATATATATATATTCTAAAAAGCAACATTTGTTTCCTACAGAAACAAATGTTGCTTTTTCCGAAAATGTAACCAAACTATTGTTTAACAAAAGTATTTCTTATCCGATTACTCGATTAATCGATGGAATAATCGGTAGAATACTCGATTACTAAAATAATTGATGGCTACAGCCCTACTATTCATACAAGGAAAAACTACAGATCACGTGAGTTGGATCATGAAAAGTGACATAAATCATCTTGAGGCAGTTCATTGTAATGACAAGAAACTGACCGTACATTAGTTCAATGAGATTCCAGGTAACCTAATTTAGATACTAACCACCTGCTTTATTATTACTCACCTGTAAAGGTAAGTGGCCTTCTAAATTAGTTACTGAGTAGACCATAGTGCAAACAAACGTGAAGTATTTTCAAGTCAAAGCAGCAGGGTGAATCTCTTTTCTTCAGACTGGATAAACTAAAAATGAAACAATTCAATAAAGTGAAACACTTTGATGATAATGCCAAGGTAATAGCCTACACAGTGCATGTTAAATTTCTCCTTAATTTCAAAGTAAGCAACCTGATAATTGGAACAAAGGGATCAAGCCTAAACCATTAAAAAAGCAGCCCCAGGCTAAAACAATGGTATGTGGACAGACATGTCTGCAGGGAATTAATCAATTGGCCAGTGTACTGAAGAATAAGAAAGAAAATATGAAGAATATGAATCCAACGCAACTTAAATAGTATGCTGACTCCCAACGTTCCTCTTTTACTGTTGGGAACATTTTATTAAAGTTCAATCCAAGCGTTAAAAATCTACTCAATGTCACATCACGGACACATTTCACAGAGAGCTTTGAAGTTCGCCTGCACACCCAGAGGTATTATAGAGATCATTTTTCTAGAAGAACACACACAGCATATTAGTCACTCCAACGTCATTCCCAGAAACTTCAACTTTCAACTTTAGCTTTCCCTGAAGGGCAATGGTTTTGCAGCAATGAGTGCATTATAAAACACAACACAGGCTCAGCAACACAATGACCAAGCATACAGCATCATCAGAACAGAAATAAGAACAATACATGATGACTATCCTGTCATCTCCCTACATAAAAGTATGAGCAGCATAGCATTATAATCAAGATCAAAATACATCAACAGATGTACAACTAGCGGCAACAACATAATCCCAGATCAACGTGAACATCGTCCTACAAGCAGGCATAAATATTATTACTGAACTATACCTCTTTTCCCTGAGTTTAAGAGGGTAATGGCTGTGGAGATGAATGAGTGTTTGTATCTGTTTGTCTTGTCTAAGGGAAATCTGAAGTAGTTGCCAGTGTAGGGATTGAAACTCCTTATAAAGAGGGTGGGTGCTGTCAGACAAGATGGAATTTGCGGTCTTCTAAGACAGGCTACTCTGCTGTTCACTATTACAATGATCTGTGCAGTACTTTAAAATGACAAAGTTGTTCCGAGTCGTTGTAAAACACTGTTTGTTTTGTATGCATAGCCAACAGAGGGCAGCAGCACTCTGCAGCATCCCTTCCTCCTCTTATCCAATCAGCTGAACCTAACCACCAGCCACTGACCTGCTGTGTGGTTGACAAGGCTGTATTTTTTAGCTACATTCACTCTGATTTTGTTGCAAGTTTCACTATTGCAAGGACTCTGCCCTTTTAGTCTGTGCTGCTTCTGTCATTGAACATGCCGAGAAAATGTGTTGTGTCATTAGCTGTTGCGATCCAAAATCCACCCCTGCTTGGGAAACAAACTACTGTAGCTATTAGCCTTCAGTTCCTACTCTGTGTGTGTGTGTGTGTGTGTGTGTGTGTGTGTGTCCTAATTGGATGTGTTGAGATACATTCCACCAACTAGACTATGTGCCATTCAGTTTGTCACTATGGCTTTCCCACATTGGTTGTACCTTTTGCTCCATTAACATTCATATTTTCCTTTTTAATCTAAAAAATATGCGATCAGTTAAAACTTTCTCTCATGTGCCTCTACACCATGGACTGAGCTACACCTTGCGGTAATTTGACTCTAAAACCAATTCAATTATCATGATTGAGTCAGTGCTCAAGATACAAGAACTGTGCTGAATGCTAAAATGTACTGCTAATGATTATTAATGTTAGTATTAATTCATTTTCAGCCAAGCAACAAAAAGAAAAAAAAGAAAAGAAAATCTGAAAGGAAACGGAGAAATTTCTCTCTCTCTCTCTTCTCTTTCTCACCTCTGCACCTCTGGCTATTCACTGTAGCTGTGTGAACAGTGGACAGACAATCCAGGCAATCCCCTCTTACATTTAATTGTAAGTTCCTTAAAATGATTCTCAGCATATAATGTTCAGACGTTATGATATTTTACTATATAAATAAAAATAATAATAAAAATAAGTAATGATGGTCCACAAGTCCACTTTCATTTTCATATTTGCTGTATTATAATTACTGGAAGTTTTATCAATGGAAATACAATCATTTTGGAATATACCCACCTGCTGCTGAAGAAGATACTACTGGTGCGTTCTATTATTTATCCGTGTCGGAGTTCCGACTAGGAAGACAGACTTTGCCTTTTCATCACAGCCATTCACAGCTCCAAGAGCAAGGTTGTGCAAGAAGCATGCACCCATGATAATCATTACCACAATGTCCATCCTGGTGTTCTGCAGGTCTCTTAAACGCCGCCACTTGCACTTCATCCTGCCAAATGCCTGCTCAACGATGACCCTCCCCCGACTGATGTTGTAATTTTGCTGGTGGTCAGCATCGGTGAGAGACCCGTTGTCACGCTTAGGTGTTTCAATGAAGGGGAAGGCCTGACCAATATAGGCTCTGTCCCCCGAGCAGACGATAGTCCCCCATCTTCTCCTGCCATTCAGTGTAAACAGTGTAAAAGTGGAGCCCACAGCATCCTGGCATCGTGCACCCTGCTTGATGGTCCAGCAAAGATGTCAATGAAGCGGCCTTCATCATTGACAATTCCCTGGAGGAAGACAGAGTAGTAGGACTTCTTGTTGATGTAATCCCCTCCTCTGATGGGTGGCCTCTGGACCCTGATGTGGCAACCATCTATCGCCCCAATGACTCCATCGATGCCAGAGATGCGCTGGAAGACAGCAGAAGACATTCTCTTCTCACAGCCCCTTGGCCAAGACACAAAGTTTGTGCCAATCCCTGACATGATGGTCAGCACTTGAAGGATGGCTCTGTGTGTCGCTGACTGGGAAGCATTAAATTGATCAGATATCTCTCTGTAGCTGTTCTGGTTGGCCATATACCAGAGAAACATGAGGACCTTTTTGGGAACAGGCAAGGGGGGGAAGTCCATGGCTGTGTTCGCTGTGCAGGACCCCCTCCTGAAGCAGTCGAAGGTGCTCAAACCTGGCTCTTCTGCTCCGGAAATGACGGCCAAATGTATTGTCATCCATATCCAGCATGATCTCCCACTCTGTTCCAGACTTGAGGATGATCGTGAATGAGAAAAAGAAATAGAGATTAAAAAAAAAAACTGACGTTAATACATGTCTTTTAACTCATGTAACAGTGCGTCTACTACTTTTCGCTGCGTTCGCCAGCAAATTTTGCATCTTGCACAAGTTGTCAAAAACATGCATGAAACATTACCTTTAGCTTTTAAGTCATCTATTTATGACAACAACAAAAAAAAACTTCTGTAGAAGAGCAACACTGCTACTGCAACTAGGAGTTCAATATCACCTTTAGCGACGTCGCCACTGTTTGTTTTTAGCCTATTTCCTGCTAGCTGCTGTGCTAGCTGGCGTGCTAGCTAGAGCGCTAGCTAAAATGATCTACAATAACGTGGCTCAAACTTGACCAAACATACTGAAATATGAGCATACCTTCTGCGTCTTATCTCCTTTTCCTGGAGTTCTCGGTGTTGTGTAGGTGAAGCACATACTTATTTTGGAGCGCCTGGTACTCGGCCAGTGCTACCATAGCAACAGCTTTCCCCGGGTGGCGTCCATGTTTTTTCACCGACTCGGACGCGCAAAACACTACATACATACGTTGTCATGGCAAAACATACCAGAATGCTTGAAGTTCGTTGAGAATAATCGAACACACCATTACTTCAGTTAAACTTTGAAATGTCTGTAGATTTTCCTAAAATGTGCATGATAATTGAATTAACAAGGCAGCGAAATCAACTGAGCTAGTCAAGACTATACATACGAATACAGTTTATAATATCGTTATATTCCTAACATTTGGATTTCTTGCTAAAAGTGTTATATTTCTTTCAAGTGAAATGATAAAAAAAAACTTCATGTCCCAGGAATCTTGCGATCGTCGTCCTAGGTCACACGGAAGCAGCTTGTAAACAGGATTCGCTTATATATAAAACCAGCGTACACCGAAACCCGCCCGGCTAGGCGGAGTCAGCCCTCGACGGGGAACAGGGAACACTGCGGTGTCCGCCGGTTGACCTGCTCAGCCTGCAGCCGTTTCTAAACTGTGTAAACATTCTGAAGCTGCCTGCTTTATCAACAGTAACTGTATCATATATGTTTTATAAAGGTATTGTTAACGGTTAACGTTACCGGGGATTGTGTAGCACGTGATCAGCCGTCGGGTAACGTTATCTCAAACCGTAATGTATGACCTCAAACACTTTTAATGGCTAACTTCCCTCTAACGTGTACACCGATCTAGAGCGCCCCAGCGTGTGTAACGTTACGAGTGTAGCAATACAATACAAGCCTTCAGCAGTCACTTGTTCCCGACTTGGAAGCAAAGGTAGGATCAACTTAGGTTAGATTTTCCATTTTGATTGTTAAGCTAACGCTAGCCAAACAAATGCTGCAACTACTTCAAGCGTGTGTGTGTGTGGTTTTTTTTTTACGTCCACAACAAACATAAAACTGTTGCCTCAAGTTTGCTTGTCTTTGGTCAGACTTGATGTGCATGGTGATATTGATCCGTTGTTATTATTACAACGGTTTGTACAAAGTACTTTACTTTACAGCACGTATTTGGTACAAACTTTGCTGGTACTTATTTTCACTTACTTTACTTTAGACTCTGTAGGAAGGTTAACTTGGCTGTTTGCACTTATTCAAAAATATGTCACTTTGTACTTTGAAAAGGTAGATCATTTGTACTTTGACTCAGTTTCAGAGTCTAAAGTCTGAGTGTCATTGTCACAGCATGCAGGGCATACTGTACCTCAGAGCTTTTGTTACCATTTGTTTTCTGTATTAGAGCAGACTGGTCTAACCTTCCCAGAGGAAATTAAAAATAGACTCTGGTTTACTCTGCAAAAGTAGTTATAATACAAACCAGTTAGGGCACATCACAACTTTACAGAGCCAAAGGTGACATTTTCAAATCTCTTGTTCTGCATTCAAGCAACCAGTCTCTGTTTTACCATCTATTCAAATTCACTTTACCCCCATTAAACATTTAAAAGTAGTGGGCCTAACGTTTAACAAATAAAATAATTAAATACATATTTAACAAACACATTTTAAAGCAAAGATGCCAAAGTCTCCCTGGTTCAAGCCTCTGAAATGTGAATATTGGCCATTGTTCAATTCTATACACTTATTTGTACCTGTGAGGCATGTAACATTAGAGTAGTGCGGTAACACAATATAGGAAAATAAAAAAATAAAACAAATACGTAAAAAACAAAGCAGCAAGAATAAGTTGTACACATAATTATACTTTGGTTTACTACGATAGAAAATGGATTAATACCTCTTTAGATTTTGTACAAAACAAGTAATTTTAAGACTTTTCACCTTCGGCTCCAGGAAAGTGTGATTTCTGGCATCACTGTTGAAGATTAATCATTAATAAAAAAAAAAAATGTTTATTGCAGCCAAAATGTGATTTGTAAAAAAAAAAAAAAAAAAAGTTGCAATCGAAAACTTGACTACAGTACACACTATTGATTAATAATAGCAATTAGTTGTAAAATTCCTAATAACATCACAGAATCTGATGTGAGCCCCCCTCACCTCTCTGTTGTTTGAATTTCCCTAGTATTCTACCTTCTAGTCTTTTCATCATGGCACTGGCTGGAGTGCGAGTTATTGAGCTGGCAGGCCTGGCTCCAGCACCGTTCTGTGGCATGATCCTGGCAGACTTTGGAGCCAAGGTGATCCGCGTGGACCGGAATAAAGTCGGCATGTCTTTGGACACACAAGCACGGGGCAAACGGTCTGTGGCCATCAATCTGAAGACGGCAGAGGGTGTAGCCCTGCTCAGGAAGCTCTGTGTCCAGTCTGATGTGGTCCTGGAGCCCTACCGTAAAGGTCAGACCACCATGAGAGCTGTCCTGAGCTCTGTAATACAGCATGGTTAGAATCCGTGGTGGAAGAAGTATTTAGATCCTTTACTTAAAGTGCTCATATTGTGCTTTTTGGCTTTTTCCCTTTCCTTTATTGTGTTATATCTTTTTTGTGCATGTAATAGGGTTACAAAGTGAAAAAGCCCAAAGTCCACCCCAAAGGGACTTACCATCTTCCAGAGAAAACACTGTTCACAAACTGCTCCAAACAGCTCTATTGTAGTCCAGCCTTTACTTCCGTGACGAACGTGCGTCACTTTGTAACGCACGTTATAATGCTCGCCTACCTCGCCCTCATACTCTGCTTCTGACTGGCTTGTTGTCCTTACTTAGCTACTGTGCATGTGCGACTCCCAACAAAGATGGAACAGAAGTGAGATGCCTCACTCTGTAGCTAAAACAGAGAGCTCAACACACAGGGTGAAAAGAGGAGCTGCAGCAATATGCAGTACAACAAAAATATGGTGATTTTTGTAAATTAAACCATGTAAACCTATTCTGATATAACCTCCAAATACAATTATGAACCTGAAAATGAGCATAATATGAGCACTTTAAGTAAAAGCACCAATACATTAATATGATTATCCACAATTAGTAGTAATAAGCAAAGATATTAAACATCCTACTAGAGCTGCAAAGATTAATTGAGTTGTCAACTCTTAAATTAACTATTTTGATAATCAATTAGTCGGTTTGAGTAATTTTTTAAGACCAAAGTAAAAATTCTTTGATTCCAGCTTCTTAAATGTGAATATGTTCTAGTTTCTTCTCTCCTCTGTGACAGTAAACTGAATATCTTTGAGTTGTGGACAAAACAAGACATTTGAGGACGTCATCTTGGGCTTTGGGAAACACTGGTCCACATTTTTCACCATTTTCTGACCTTTTATAGACTATGAAAATAATCGTTAGTTGCAGCCCTAAATCCTACTCATGTAAAAGAACACAAGTATTATCAGCAATATGTACTTAAAGTCTCAAAAGTACTAAAAATTGCCCCTTGTGAGTGATATAATATAGGAAAACATGAAAAACAAAGTTCTGTTACAGAACTGCTGTTATTTTTGGACTTTTCTCAAATGCTTTTATATAATAATAATAATAATAATAATAATTAGGGCTGTCAAACGATTAATTTTTTTAAATAGTTGAATTTCTATAGTTAATCGCATATTTTATCACATGATTAAAATTCTATTATTTTACATTTCAGAACAGTTTTTAAGTACATATTAACAATGGAAAGCAATTCTTACCAGTGTATCTTGACTGGGAATCAAATTAACTTAATTTATGAACTTGACTTTAAGATTTGTATTTGTTTAGTATTTATTTACTGTAAACAAAAGAAAAATGTGTGAATATGTCATTATTGCACAATTCCTCCAAGTACCTAACTAAAAAACTAAAAATCCCTATCCTTACTAGAGTCAATATAGTGTTTAGTGACTCCTAAATAATTTTGATTACTCACTGACGTCCAGTGATCACCGGTTAATGAGACAGCGTTTGCAGCACCTTGCAGCAGTTCCACTGTGGCTGCTTTCTCCGTGTCGTACAGGCTGTGTGTGGCTGCTGTCCCCCTCGACAGCAGTGTTTAAGACGGGTCAGAACATGCCAACCGCAGTACGTCTTTAAAGACCCGAGTCCTCTACGATGCTGACAGGTCTGCAGTTAGTTGCCACCCATTTCGCAAGAGCTGTAGTAATTTTTTGGGATTTGGTTTTATCCACAGGTCGGCAAGTAGCACTCTCCAAAATAGTGCTTTGACTGAGTGGGTAGCATCAATCTGAGTCACGTTAATTAGCTCCGTAGGTGGTAGCTCAAGCTTGACGTGCTTCGGTGATATTTTAATTCAGCTTTACACAATGTGCATGTGGCTTTCGACTTGTCTATGAGCCTTGCGGGAGTTTCGGAAAATAAAAAGTGTCATTCAGAACTGTGTTGCTGCTGTCTTTCTCCATCATGCCTGCAGCGTGCAGCAGGAGGAAGTATTGCTTGCTATTACAGCTTGACGATAAGTAACGGTGCGGCAAAGGGTCAAAATAGTAGCCTGTTAGGCACGACGCAAAGCCGAGTGAAGTGTAAAATAAATTAATAAATGCCGGCTTGCGACTAATGTGATGTAAATGTAACGCGTTATGCCCGGCCCTTAATCGCATCGCAATTGAAAAAAAATGCTGACAGCCCTAATAATAATGAATACTTTTGCCTCTTTGGGCCTTAAATACTTATAGAAATGAAACCCTCTGAGAAGTTTTGAGAAGAACTCACTAGAGCTGCAATGATTAGTCAATTCATTGATTAGTAGTGTTGGGTGATTCTTTGAGGGGTAGAGTTGAAACAGGTCACATGCTTATTTCACAAATAAGAGGAAAGTTTTATTTTGATTTAATAGTGATTTACAGTTCTACTGGGTTTTTTCAAGGTAACATAAACGTAAGTCTTCCAAACGATTCCAGTAAAGAAACGATTCCACTGAAATCGCAATTTTTAAACCGATTCCAAGTTGGAATCGGTTCTCGATGCCCAATCCTATTGGTAAGTCGAAACGGCAGATAGATTTAGTGGCATCTAGTGGTGAGGTTGAAGAGTGCAACCAACTGAATACCCATCCACTCACCCCTCCCTGTCCAAAAGTCCCTATGTAGATATAAAGGGCTTACTCTAAGATAACGAAAACACGATTCTTGCTTTCCGGTCATTATACACTAATGAAAATGATGAATATTATTTTCCATATCTGCTAATGGATCCCCCTAAATCCTACACACTGCTCCTTCAAGTACAGTACTTGAGTAAATGTACTCAGTTACTTTCCACCACTAGTCACAATTAGGGCATAATAGTTCTTTAGTTGGATCATAGATTAAGAGTAATTACAGTTGTTTTATCTGTCTTAATACTAAAATAAAGAAGTCCATGGAAACAGATTGATTGAAATACTTCAGTTTGTGATTGGATTGGAAAACCCATATGATCTTAGATGTGCTCTCTAGCTATAAACAGCCTTTTTTGTATTTAAATCCCAAAAGATCCTTTGATAAGAGTGTCATTAACTGTTTTCCATTTAACCCCCCAAAAAGTGCTATAGCCAGGGTGTCGCCACAGTGTTCAGTTTCACACTGTATGAGAGGCAACATAAGCAGATACAGATAAAGAGATGTTTTTAATAAATACACTTAAAGGTTGACTTTCTTCTGACTGCCCAGGTGTGATGGAGAAGCTGGGCCTTGGGCCACACGAGATGTTAAAGGAAAACCCTCGTCTGATCTACGCTCGGTTGACAGGGTATGGCCAGAGTGGATCTTATGCCACCGCAGCTGGGCATGACATCAACTACCTCGCCATATCAGGTAATAATGCACATAACTGTTAATGTTTTTGGATTGAATATTTATATACCTTACATTGCAGACTAATGGAATGGCACCAAGGAAGGTGAAGCACTGCTACTTGGGCGGAGTGATTTGTGCAACACCTGAACACACAGGGCTTCACAGGTGCTGTGAGCAAATCACTGCGCCCAAGTAGCAGTGCTTCGCCTTCTGAGAATATAGGTCCGAGTTTTATACGGTTAGAGGATGGCTGTATCTCATGTGACCTTATTTGTACACGCTGTGACTATACAACATGTAAATAGGAAAATGTTGGAGTTATTTTCTCACTTATTGGGAGCAGTAGGCTAGATGGAGCTGGTTACCTCCAGGATCTGTGCTAAGCTAGGCTAGCGGTGGGGTCACGGAGATGAGAAGGTTATGTATGGACTTATCTAACTCTGTGGGATACGGTGAATAAGCTGAAGTCCGAATAAGTCGGCGTGTTCCTTTAATGACAATAAAACTATTTGAGTCCCAAGATACAAGGATTCAGAACAATGTAATTTAGTTTCAGTTATGTAACTTGTAATACAAATCAAATGACAGTGTTTGGACGTTTTTAATTAATATAATACAATGCAAATAAACTACGAAAAGTCTTCTGTGGTGCTGTTTTAAGATTGTTCCTTTGTCCATAAAAATTCACCTTGTTGTTACTATAGGGCCCTTTTATAAATCCAACCAGTAGTGGTCTTTAACTAATTTCAAATATAAATGTAATGAGTTACACGTTAATTTAGGGGAATGAAATTGTCTGTTATATTATCACTTGAATAGTCTTAAAAGCATGCTGTTTAAATGCTTGGCTTTGCTTGTTAGTCTGCACTATCTGTGTTTTGCAGCACAAAAATGGCGCTTACCCACTGCTAGTACCAGCTCTACTCGGCTCGACTCAACTCGGCCGTGGTGCCCCGTCCTCCATTTTCCATTGCAGATTTAGTACCGCCTCATGCCTGAGGCGAGCGTGGCTGGTCGTCATAGCGACGCCGCAGGAAACTGCCGTGACCTAACGCGACACACACACAGAACGTTGAAGGTGTGTTGTTTTTGACTCTCAGCATATGGCTGTTGCCACAGCCAGAAGACAAATTTTGTTTCAAAAGAAGCTGGAGGCAGCAAAAAAAACACGGCTGGCTAAACTATTTAAAAATGGCGGATTTGTTCAGGACACCCCCCGTCTGTCGCTAGCAATGATGACGCAGTGATTAGTGACGATTCTCTCTGACCAATCAGTAGTCTGCAGGTTTTCACGTCACCTTTTGGTATCTGCTCAGCTCGCTTGGAAGATAAGATATAAAGCGTGGTCCTACTAACACATTGATAACAAACTTTTCATCTTTAAGCACCCCCAGGAAGGATTGATGACCAAACAGATGCAATGTAACTGATGACACAAAACAAGATCTGATATGAAAATGGATTGAAAACTATTTCACCCCTGAAAGCTATGCATTCCCAACTCTCTCACTTAGTTAATGTAATGTAATTTGTATGGTAAGCATTTACCTCTTTCTATTGTAATACAGCCCTCATAAATACAACATTACAAATTAAGAGAGTAATTGGTGGTGCTTTGTTTTTAAGCTTTATTCTGTCCTAAATGTACCTATAAGCTTACCCATTATATATCCATCCAATAGTGGCTTTCCAGTAATATCACTCTAAATGATTTGTTGATAATAATAAAACAGCTTGAGTTTTGTTTATATGCTTATTGTTTAGTCTGTGTTTTGTTTTGCAGCCCTCAATGTGAATCTAGTTATGTTTAAAAAGTAATAGGGAGTATTGACTTCAATGCAAGGCTTAAAAAAACAACAACAACAAAAAACATAAAAACCATTCCCAGAAAACCACCCATCTAATGTTACTTAGCTTGTCACAGGAACATCCATCCAAGCGTGAGGTCAAACACAACAGGATGGGATCCAGCATGGACCCAAAATATAAAGACATGCTGTTAAAAGTGACCTTGGTAAGGTTTAAATCTTAGGCCTACTATACACTGATAACAAACTCAGTAACTAATGATAAACATGTTATTTGGGGATTTTTATATGGTTTATAGAGCACATACAGACCAAAGTAAAGTGGCCAAATTTTTGGAGACAACTGCCATGTTGTGCTTGCCTTTTTAATCAGCACAACAGAAAGTTACTGTTACTAGCCAGTACTTTTCTTGTGAAGGCCCTTTGTAATATCTGTACGATAACAGAGGACCAGAAAGACAAAGAAGCCCTGTGCAAAAGTTACATGCATTTTGTTGGAATAAAAAAAAAAAAAAAAAAAAAGAATCTACTACGGTGTTATGTGGACTTGTGTACTATCTGAGCTGCACATTGAAGATATTTAAATTTCTTTGACTTTCAGGGCTGGTGACTGGCCAGTTACTTTATTGTTCTTCACTGGTGTTCTCCACATTTCTGTCACAGGCCTTTTATCCCGGCTGGGTCGTAGTGGGGAGAAGCCTTACGCTCCATTGAATCTGATGGCAGACTTTGCAGGTGGTGGTCTTACCTGTGCTCTGGGGATAGTCCTAGCTCTGCTGGAGAGAACAACATCGGGGAAAGGACAGATCATTGACGCCAGCATGGTAAGGATGTCAAGCAATCATTCATATTCAGAAATATGCTGTACATGTTTGATATTTTTTTTACTAGTGTTACCAAAAAAAACAAGCTCAAGTAAATGACAATGGATACGCTTTTTACAAACTACAGTCAGACACTATCGTAGGCCAGGGTTAGAGCACATTCAGACTGACAACAGACCTCCAGCGAACACATGCAACGGGCTGTTAGGACATATAAATGGACTGTATATAGCGTTTTTCTAATTTTTTCACATTAAAGTGGCACTATTCACCATTCACACACTGGTGGCTGAGGCTGCCATACAAGGTGCCACCTAGGGATGTCACGATACCAAAAATGTAGTATTCGGTACCGATACCAACAAAAGTACACGATACTTGATAATAAAGTCGATACCAGTGTGTGTGTGTGTGTGTGTGTGTGTAAAAATAAAAAATAAAAAAAAAGATACTAATACTTTACATTACAATAAACATTAATTCCTTTATTTAAATATTGTGGGGAGGGGGGGTAGTGTAATGTCACTCTTCTTTCAGTGTTTTCTTTTAGTTTCAACGTTCTGTTATGGTGTGGAGTGGAGGGGGCAAGAAGAGCGTGATTTACAAAAACGAAAACGTCTTTATAGGGGCTATTCACTGTTTTTCCATGTTGGTCGGTGTTCTTCTTCAGCATTTAGCGGCAGTCTAGAACATTTTTAACGTTTGGCGTATATACTGCCCCCATCCGGTCCTGAAGGATTTCATCCCCTGGTACCTGGATAAATGAGTACCGAGCTGGTTCCCAAGTATCGGTTCTCGTGACATCCCTAGTACCACCTACTCATCAGATAAACATTCACACATGGATGGCACAGCATTGGGAGCAATTTGGGCACTTCGCCATGGGACTGCAGTGCCAGGGATCGAACCACTGACCTTCCGATTGGTAGACGGCTGCTCTGCCACCAGTGTGGTGGCCAGTGTGGCGCTACAGGCACTGCTGTCGAAACACCAGAAAGCAGTTTATGCCAGTCTGTAGACTGTACAATACAGAAAAGCTTTCCAATGTATTCTGTATTACAATGCAGTACGTTTCCAGATGATGGTGCACCACATCGTGGTGGCAGACCTTTGAGTCAGGATCAACATTTTGATTGGGATAGGTGATCAGTCAGACAGCCCTTAGCAAAGTTGTTTTGAAAAGCACATCAAAGTCTCTGAATCCTACCGTGACATCCACTGGCTGTAGTGAAGCTGGAAGGTTACAAAGCAGAACTGCTCTTATAAACTCCTTAATGAGGTGGAATTGTTAACCCTCTGAGACCTGCCCCTGGGCAACATTACTGTATTTAAGAGGCTGTAGCATGTCCATTGGTACAGACCATGTGCTAGCTTGTCTGGAAGTGGGGTAAATAACACTCCAAGGGTAGGCTTAATTGTGATGCTGAGGGAAATACTGGCATGGCCATATTTAAAGAGGTCCCTTGACCTCTCACCTCAATATATCTGAATGAAAATGGGTTCTGTGTATGTGTATATATACAGTATATACAATGCTCAGCATAAGTGAATACACCCATGCTAAACTTGACTAAAAAGAGGAATAAAAAATCATCTTTTGGAAATTGATCTTAATTAAAAGAATTAGGAAAAGGACACCAATTTCCTTTGTGAATGAATAATGTATCGTAAATAAATAAATGTTCTTCCTTAAAATACAGGGGGAGATTGGCATGGGGTACTTTCAGTTAGACTAATAGCTGGTTTGATTTACATTGAGAGATGATCTTATGGAAAATGCTCCATGCTTTCATAGCAGCGTTTTCAGCCACAGCAGGCAGCTGTTTTTCAGTGAAAAAGCTCCAAACAACAGACACACACAGTTAGAGACTAATTAGTGAGCTCAGTGGAGCATTTAGCAGCTAAAGAATCCAATATTTCCCTCAGGAGTTGATAGTCTACTTGCCTATTATATGTTCAGCCAGCGAACCACTCTTTGCAGGGTCCTGCAAGCCCTATGTAACCATTAGAGGTTACAATGACTGAATTGATTGCAATCAGCAGTAATAGAAGTGACAATGGCTGTCTTTTCTGCAGCGCATTTCATGTACTATAGCACGACATCCCACCAAGGGGAAATAAATTACATTTATTGGTAACACTTTATAATAACCATCATTAATAGATGGTAAATTGATAGTTAATTAATCTTTAGTTAATTGTCATTTAACTGTTAGCAAACAGTAATTTTACTGTTAACAAACAATTAAATTATAATTAATAATGTTTACTAATTATTAGTAGTGCTGTAAATTAACAGTTTATTGTAACACACATGATATCCCTCATTTACTATATTAGGTATCGGTTAAAGATTAAAAAATGTTTGTAAACCTTTAAGAAACCATTTTTAAAACATCTATAAACATTACATCGATAGATGGACCAGATATTCCTAACAGTTTGTTGAGGGTTACTAGTTGGTTTGTAAACTGTCTATAAATAGTTTCTGGATGGTTATTATAAAGTTGCAACAGATGACTATAATACCTTGTGAAATAGTTTAATAAATACTTTGTAAACCATCTATAAACATTATTTAGATAGTTAATACTTTGTCAGTGGTTACTAGTTGGTTTGTAAACTGTCTGTAAACAGTGGCTGGATGGTTATTATAAAGTTGCAACATATAAAATAATTATATAGTGTGTGTGTGTGTGTGTGTGTGTATATATGTATGTATGTATATATGTATGTATATATATATATATATATATATATATATATATATATATATATATATATATATATATATATATATATATATATATATATATATATACTTAGCACAAAAAGTAAGGAAATTTGTGTTTGGTAGATTATTTCTCTGTGGTAACAATGCTTTTTGGCAATAAATCTTATACCGTTGGAAAGCCTGTTTAGTTCCCTTTCAAATGGTGCCCCATTTGTAAGGAACATGCATTTGTGCGATGAGCAGCAGCGCTGAGTATGTGGGTTGCACCCATGAACAATTTCCCAAATCTTCTCTGCCAATGCCAAACAGCTTATTCTGCCATTGACTCGTTTGGCTTTTGGTGGATTGGATGACTGAAGTTTGAAGAAACAAGACATATTGGCAATTGATTAATCTCACAAACGGGAGCATCAGTAGCGTGTGGAAGAACCATACACAACCACAACAGCCTGGCACCTCCTCCTCATGCTGGTCATCAGCCTGGTCACACACTGCTGTGGGATGGCATCCCATTCTTCAACCAGCATTTGTCGCAAGTCAGCCAACGTGGTTGTGTTGGTCAATCTGGCACGAACAGCACGCCCAAGCTGATCCCACAAGTGTTCAACGGGGTTGAGATCAGGACTGCTGGCAGGCCATTCCATCCTCTCCGCTCCCACATTCTGGAGGTAGTCTCTGATAAATCCCACCCTGTGGGGGCGAGCGTTGTCATCTTGGAGGATAGAGTTCAGTCCCAGACTGTGGAGATATGGTATAGCCACAGGTTGCAGAATCAGGTACCCGATTGTCAGCACCTGGGGGTACCAGAAGCTCAAAACAAGAGTCAATAGCAACAGCAAAGAAAAGCTGTTTGGCATTGACAGAGACAATTTGGCACATTTTTCATGGGCGCAACCCACATACTCAGCTCTGCTGCTAATCCCACAAATGCATGTTCCTTACTAAACAGGCTTTCCAGCGGTATAAGATTTATTGCCAAAAAGCATTGTTCAAATAATCTACCAAACACAAATTTATTTACTTTTGTGCTAAGTTTATATATATATATATATATAATTATTTTATATGTTGCAACTTTATAATAACCATCCAGACACTGTTTATAGACGGTTTGCAAAACAACTAGTAAGTCTCAACAAAGTGTTAGGAATATCTGGTCATTCTGTCGATGTAATGTTTATAGATGTTTTAAAAATGGTTTCTTAAAGGTTTACAAACATTTTTTAATCATTACCCGATACCTAATATAGTATATGAGGGATATAATGTGTGTAACAATAAACTGTTAATTTACAGCACTACTAATAATTAGTAAACATTATTAATTATAATTTCATTGTTTAACAGTAAAATGACTGTTTGCTAACAGTTAAATGACAATTAACTAAAGATTAATTAACTGTCAATTTACCATCTATTAATGATGGTTATTATAAAGTGTTACCTGTGCCCACGTGGAGATTTAAATATATATTAGGGAGCTAGTTTATACAGTGTAAATGTCAGTAGAATATCCTATGTGCAGTTTTTTCACCAGCTCTGTGTATTTTCTTCTCGGAAAAGGAGACTGATGCTTAGTGTAGAGCTGTGCTGCTTATATCTACTTAAGTCAACTATATCTTTGGAGTGACATATATGGGAGTGTACACAGGTGGTGGTTTGCAGTTTGATCTTCTCTTAATGAATAAATGAATAATTTTAACAACATAAAATGCATTGTCTTATTTTCAAAAACATGGTTCTTTATATTCATTTAGCTGTCATTTATAGTTTACATATGACTGGAGTAATTATGCATAAAATAGAGAAAAAAAAAATATAGACCCTTCTAACCTGATGTCCTCCTTTTCTCCTCCACTCTCTTATCATCCTCAGGTAGAAGGAGCCGCATATGTAGGTTCTTTTGCATGGAAATCTCGTAGCATCGGTATGTGGGACAGTCCAAGAGGACAAAATATGTTGGACAGTGGAGCGCCTTTCTACGATACCTACGAGACTTCAGATGGAAAGTACATGGCCGTGGGAGCCATAGAACCGCAGTTCTACAGACAGCTACTTACAGGTTAGTAGTGTGCGTATACAGATTGTAGGCATTTTTATCGATGAAACCTCTAAGGCAGTGGTCACTTGTGTCACACATGTTCCTGTGCCATCATGCCATGACCAAAAGCAAAACTTCAGGGGATGCTACGGCACAAAAAGGACACAGCGTGAAATGAAACACCCTCTTCTCCTCCCATCAGCAACCCTTTTAACAGTTGGTTATTCAAAATAAATGGTATTCTTTACCAACATACAGTACAGCAAAACTGGTAATCTCACATCCAGAATGCACTAATGCCACCAAAACACTTGACACCCATCTCAGGATCAACTCCTGCACCATAACCATAACCAATCCAACACAATGACCTAAAAGAACAACTAAAACTGTATCACTATTGTCTTTGAAGTTTTTTATTTCTTTATTTTCATAAGTAAAAAGTCCATCACAATGAAAAGAATGGAACCCCTCACCTTACTGTCTATGTTACAGAAATTAGAATCAGAAATGCTGATGTATGCTTCAGGTATACTTTCCTAATTAGTAATTCTAGTAATTCAAGACAAAACAAAAATATACATTCACTCTGCATACATTTATATAGGATACCTACAGATACAGTATGTATTATATAGTACAGTATATACTGTGGTGGTTGGAGTGTAACTTCTGTTATGCTGACTGTGTGACTGTGTGAAGACTTAGTAGAGAGCAACAACAACAAAACTCTTAAGAACAATCAAGATAGTTGAGAATGAACAAACCACTGACCGCTAAGATGCTAAACATTTCTCTGTTTGACATCAATTTGCTGTTGACTTTTCTGCATTTGGTTACATAATTATTATTTTTCTCCTAGGCTTAGAGTTGGATGCTGGAGAGTTGCCTCCTCAGATGAGCTTCACAGATTGGCCAGAGCTGAGACGGATCTTCACAGAGCGTTTTGCTTCAAAAACTCAGGCGGATTGGTCAAGGATTTTTGATGGGACTGATGCCTGTGTTACACCTGTGTTGTCTTTCGACCAGGTGAGCTCACACCCACATAACCAGGAAAGAGCTTCATTCATAAAGGACTCCAGTGGGGAAGAAAGCCCCCGGCCGGCCCCGGTTCTCTCTCGGACTCCTGCGGAGCCTTGCCTTGCCTCAGACCCTGTTATCGGAGAACACACACTTGAGGTCCTAAATGAGTATGGGTTTACGTCAGCAGACATAGACCAAATGCTTACAGCAGGGGTTGTAGAGTGTAATGCTGTCAAATCAAAGTTGTAGAGATATAATTGATATCAGTGATTGATTTTGAGAAACAAAAAGCACAATTGAGTGATTTTTAGTCAGACTTGCCATTCAAATAATGTATTCCACAACTATATAAGTTTTATTTTAACAAAGAAGTCACATTGAGATTAAAACCTCTTTTGCAAGTGAGACCTAGCCAAGACAGGGTCATAAAGCAGCATCCAACACTAGGGGTGTCACGATTCCGATTCTAAATTGAAAATCAAACATTAACATCAAAAGAAAGATCGATTCTCACAGTATTCTTTTTTCTCTTAACCCCCTGCCTGCTTGCGCGCGTCTGAAGAAAAAACAAACCCAGCGTAGCGGACAACGGCTGTGGGTTGCATGCAGCTAAAGACACAGCATAATGTAATTTTTGATCACTGCCGTGAGTCGGAGATGATGGAGAAACAACAGAACTGGAAAATGCTCCTGCTTCCCTAAAGTCACCGGTGTAGCAACATTTTGCCTTCCCCTTGAGTTATGTTAACCTGCAACGAACAGTAAAGTGTGTGGGCTTCAACCGCACTCCATGGTGCACTCAGGTGCCCTCGTAAACTCAAAAATGTTGTAAAGTACCATTTTACCTTCCTGTGGCTCTTATTGTGGCAGCCGCCAGCGCTGAAAAGAAAAGGGCAACGCTAGGTACAACAAAAATACATAAAAGTGAATTAGGCAGAGGAACTAAAAATTCAAACTGAGAAGCTAAGAAAAATACAAAATACAGAAAGCATGAAATACTTCATCTCACCCATTGATTATCTGAGGCCTGAGAAACCTTGTGTACTTATGTGAAATAATTTACATATCCCACACACTGACCTCTAGTGTAGGCAAGCCTTTAACAAGGTTTAAGGCCACCCTGTGCTGTTGCAATTGTCAATTTGAACAACTGCCTCTTCTTTTTAGTTTGTAAGTTTTTATTTGCACATTAATCAACATTTCTGTAAATGCGCCAGTGTTAGCCAGTCGGCTAATTTTCAACTATAGTCCTAATTACCTAGCATGCATGTCTTTATGGTTGGACGAAACTGGAGCACCCGGAGGAAACCCACGCAAGACGGGAGAACATGCACACTCTACACAGAAAGGCCCGGAACGACCTGGATTCGAACCCAGAAACTTCTTGCTGTGAGGCAGAAGTGCCAACCACTGAGCCACCGTGCTGCCTAGTGCCACTGCTGTCCTCTTAGTGTGTTAGTTTGAAAGATAACAGGTTTCCATGTGCCAAAAGAAGTTTGTGTTCACAATTTAATAAATGAGCAGCACCAAAAATATTAAGTAAATACAGCTGTTATTGTTGTGCTGTCCCACCAGGACGTCTACGTCCGACTGTTGCGTTACAGTTGTACATGTGATAAGTTGTAAGTAAAGTAAGTAAATGTTCCAATCAATTATCCAGGCAGTGCATTCTCGTCTCCCTCCTTCATTTTTACAGTTGAATCGTGCCTAGAACGGCTCCGGGTCAAACGTCAATATGGAATGGATTAATCTGCGTTATTTTTTTTAACGTGTTATTTTTTTCTCTGATTAATTAATCGAAATTAACGCGTTATTTCGACAGCCCTAATTTTTACTTCCGGAACCCGCTGGGGGCGGGACTGTTGAGCTCTGTTGGTTTAATTAACTACTAGTAATCTGTATCGTCCTTGAAAAACCAGTTTCGGTCGATCCCTACGATAAAATGCAAAAATGTCATGATGCATGAAATGTGAGATAAATGTGTTATCCCAATACGAACACAGGATGTGAAGGAGCGATGGCTTGAAACAGGCAGCAGCATGACACTGAAACGGCTAAGAAACTAAATGTTGAGGGACTTTGTAGCTGAACAGTAAGTTTATGGATTTTAGGTAATGGGCTATAGTGCAGATTATAGGTTTATTCCATTGTGCATATTTTCATGAGCCAATTTGTTTTAAGCTGTATAAGGTCAGCATTAAGAATGTCATGACTTACAATGAACTGCCTCATCAGGATACTTGTAAACATGAGCACAAAATGTTGAAATAAACAGATATTAATAAAAGAATGCCCATGTTATTTGGGTTTCCAATTTGAATCCGCAGAGAGCTGAAATGTGCAAAGGTTTAAAAGGTCAGTTCACTCAAAACTTTTCTCACTTGCCTCTGATGGTGACTACCTTCTATCTTTCTTGTCAAAATTTCAAGATATCTGTCTCTAAGATGAGGTAAGTGGAATTTGTGGTGCTCAAATTGAACACAAAATGGCGTGAAAAAAATCTCAGCAGTAACATGTCTTTTCAAGGATAAACTGGTTAGTCTGAATAATACACTTCAGTGTGATTCATTACAACTTCCAGTGGTTAGTCAGCATGGACTAAATAACCTGCAAACCTGAAAACATGATTCAGTGCCATACAGGCTGCCCTAAATGGTAGAATACTTTCTGCAGGCTGGTGCACCACCGCATGCAGCTGATGCCTTTTATTTGTTAGCCCTTGAACAGCCTGAGGCTGCTACCTGGCTATGGGGTCATTGTTTTGAAACACAAATTAACAGGAAACGGAGAATATAAGCACAACCCTGAATAATTAAAGGCATCCTGTGAATTCTTTTTTGCAGACATGTATACATTCATTGTTCTCACCAAAAGGCATTATTGTCTCCTCGAGGCCTAATGAACTTGATAATTCCATGTCATTCCTCATAAAACATCTGCAGAGCAGCTTTTTGGCAGACTTTGAATGAAAGAATTTAAAGCTATAGTGCGTAGTTTCTGCTGCCCCCATGAGGAATTCTAAGTAATGACAACAAAACTGTCGGCGCGTCCACATGATACAAGCCTTCCGTGACCGCGCACTCATTTGGCAATGGCTTGAATGTAACGGACGTTAATTAATATCAAAAAGTTACGCAAATAAAATGAACTGGCAACTAATTTGACAATCATTTTTTTACATTTTAATAATGGTTGGAAAAAAATATTTGGCTGACAATAATTTATTAATAATCCTGGTTCCCAGCGTGGTCGTAAATCACCTGCTTGTCACTAAGCAATGTGGATACTACAGTGAGCTATAATGCCATTTTACAGACTATTATCTTTTTAACAGTGTGGCGGTGTCATATCACATCTTACATAAATGTTCTTACCCTTATACAACAAATCCTTTTCCTTCATCTTTAAATAACAGTTAACAGCTTTGTTCACCAGTTATCTTCCACTTCATGAATGTACTATCCCATGAGCAGTTCAGTTTTTTTATGTGAGGAATGTCTTTGTGTGCCTCCAAACATCTGACTCTCACCATGCCAGGCCAACTGACTGTAAGCATATAGTATGAGATTAGTGTAGGCTTCAAACACGGTTTGATACGTAGACTGAATTGTTCACCATAGTTTTGGACTATTAAATCTCCATTGTGCAGGACACAGTAACATATTTTATCATAAGTAGGGGTACTATGGACTTGAGGAGTGGAGTGGTTCTTCTAAATGTTTTTAACGAAATGCATTTAAATGACATTTGATTTGCTGACAGACTAAATTGCTGAATTGCTAAAAAAAACAATTGCTGCATACTTTTAAATATGGAGCAATAGATTACATAATCTGTATTATAAAGGCATCGTAGTTATATGACTGTGGAGGTGTGGGGAGAGAGAGTGTGGGGAGGAGGTGGTGGCTCAGGTGAGCAGGCGGGGAGGGACTGATTGTAACAGCTGTAGCGAGTTGTCTAATCATGCTCTCCCTTTTTAAAAGCAGTAGTGAGCCGGAGCAGAGGAAGAGCTTTATGGCCGACTGTGAGAGAAAAGACGTGGACACTGTGTGATAAGCTGAACAGAGTGAATTCTTACCCTCGCGACCGAGAGCCTCGGGCCAGGTGGGAGCGAGGGTTCTCCAGATGAACAATTGATGACAATTCACTGCTGATACGGTCATTAAATAAAGAGCTATGGAAAATATTCCTCTCCGAGTGTTTGTGTGTATCTGTGAACAGAGGTCTGCAGCAGTGGAGCTGCTACAATGACATTTCTCTCCCAAAGTTAATTTTTTTTCTTTCCCATTTGTATTGTTTCGTAAGACCACTCTGTACTATTTACGTCTTGGGCCGCAACTAGCGGGTTATTTTCATTAACTGACGATTCTTTTCTCGATTAATCAATGAATAATTTTGTCCATACAATGTCACAAAAATGTTCATTATAATTTCCCAGAGTCCTCAAATTCCTATCCATTGTCTGATAAAACAATGTCCCGTCTTTGCTATTATGTACAAGTTCAGCTATGATAGGAGGATCAGAAACACACTTTAATCTGTGAGATGACAGCACACAGATGTGCACGCATGTGTACTGTTCATCAATATGCCCTCACATGTGTGTGCACTCTGAGCAATCTCATAGGTGATGAATCATGCCCGTTTTCTTTCATATGAATTTGTTTTTGGCTAGGATTCAGGAAACGGAACATTACATTACAATATAATCATTTTACTCCCATCCCTCTTTAGTATCAGTTTCCCTCCCGGGGATCACATGGATCATCACTTGATTAGTTTAAAGTGCTGCTCTAACTGACCACAGAAGAGCACTCCTGACTTCATGGTTTGGCGAAGAACTCATCCATAAGTGGAATGCTTGAGGGTAGACCCTTGCATTAATTCCCAACATTATGATTATCTGGGCAGGCCAGTTAACTAATTACAGTGCAAGTCAAAGATGCTCTCTTGTAAAATGTTCTTTCCACAGTCTTCGTAGTTACTTTGTCAGATTTTGATGAAAGTATCTCCCCAATATTTGGAGCTCTGTCTCGTTCAATGACAGGTGGTTACTCAAAACATTTTAAAATCCCAGGATACCTTCTAATTCTCTCTCTAGGACTAAGGTCAATAACGCTAACAGTCTTCATCTCTGTGAGGCTGTCGGCCTAGCTTTGCGCTAAATGCTAACATGTTAAGAATGTGTAATGTTTACCATGTACACCATCCTAGTTTAGTGTGTTAGCATGCTAAGATTTGCTAATTAGCAACAAACAAACCACAGCTGAGTTTTTCAAGTAGGTGGTTACAAGTAAAAGTATTGGACAAATTCATATTTTGACCTGATAATGGCAGTAAGTCCAGAACGCAGAAAAGGGAAAAAACAGGCTAACAAAACGAGAGCCCAGATACTGCAGGGAAGGCTAACACAGAGACTGGAACACACTAGCAGCAACAAAACAATCTAATGCAAGACCAGGGGAACACAAAGACTAAATACACCAGGTAACGAGCAAACACGGGACAGGTGACACTAGGGCTGGGGAACAGGTGGAACACATTAGACAATCACACAGGTGGGAAAACTAAAAGACAGGAAGTAAAGCAAGACAAGACAGAAAACCAGACTACCAAAATAAAACCGGAAACAGAAACATATACAATAATCAGAATAATACACAAGCAAAACAGGAAAAAGAGAAACATACACCATCAGCATACATAATCACAACAGAAATATACAAAACAGGAAACAGAAATATAAACAACCACAACAGAAATATACCCAACCACAACAATTATTGCCATATATGGAATTCTGCCTCTTTAATTACAGTATGTCCTTTACAGAGAATATGAGCTTTCCCCGTCATGTAGATGGTAGAGCTGTTTGATCCACACACGCACACACACACACACACACACGCACACATGCACACACACACGCACACATGCACACATACACATATGCATGATATGAAATAATGCAATATCACAGAATATTTAAACAAGATTCATTTAAGGGTGAATTGAATATATTAGGGGAAGACAATTAAAAAGATAATTAATCCTCACTTTTTATGATTGACAGTGGCTCTAAAGGAAAATACATGTAATTAAGATAAATTAGGGAAGGCAATTATTTCTCCTTATAGTCCTTTAAAGTATTTTTTTGATATTGAGTAGTTTTGGTATTCAGGTCATCTCTAAAGCCAGACTGAAACTTCTCAAAATGAATATTATTCATGAATGCAATCAAGTGCTGCATTCAAACACTAGAACCAGAGTATACATTTCAAAGATCCTGTCAATCTTAAGGATGTAATTCTGAGGTTTTCAAGTACAGTTTGAACTAATCAATTTTGAAGTGGTCAGGCTGTTGTAAAAGTTACAAATGATGTGGAGGATAAATGGACAGACAACTTGAATTACTTTTATATTTAACAAGGGGAATGTCAAGATGTCATTCAGGCTTTGATTTCCAGCAGCACAGATGTGAAGATAACCTCCGACAGTTTCAAGTAGCAGCTGCTGCTTCATGAGCTGACATGTTAGTGGAAAATCGGATTGTCCGCTTTCTAATATTAAAGACCTTAAGACATAGAGGAACAAAAACTCATTAAATGTTGCTTTAAATCTGCTAGCAGCTCTGGATATCGGAGTGTGATCCCCTTTTTTGGATTTTGATTTATTGGGCTCTCCATTGGCTGGGGCCATAGCCACAGCTATTCTTCTTGGAGTCCACCCAAAACTTGTGGAGCTATACATTGCCGTGCATCATTACATTAAAAACAACCACCAAAAAACAACATTCAATACATCACTGAAAGAAAAACAGCCAAAATAATAACAAGACATAACAACATTCAACACAACACATGACAACACAGGACAACACAGGACCTAGTTTAAATTATTCACAGAATGTAGAGATGAGATTATGACATTGATCACTGACAATATGACCAAGCAAATGCACACATAAAACCCTCAATGATACTAACAGCATTCATTGAGTATTAGCCAATACCGAGTACTGCTCAGCTAGGAGGTGTTCTTTAAGTAATACTTTGAATTGAGATTTTCCATTTTTTTGAATGACATAACTAGGCATTGCATTCCAATTAATCATGGCTCTATATACTACAGTGTTTTTCCCTTTGTTTGTTCTTACCTTAGGTAATGTGAATCTGCCCTCAGTAGCATGCCTAGGGCTGTAATCATGTTTATCAGAACTAAGACCAAGATGCTGATACAACACCCTCTGCTGTTATATTTCTAGTAAAGTTGAGCAATGAGGCAGTTAATTCCTTACGCTTAACCAGGATAGGCAGCCATGCATTGCATGACCCAGACTGAAATCTCTCAACAACTATTGGATGGATTGCCATAAAAGGTACTGCTCAGGAGGAATTGTAATAACATTGGTGATCCCAGACTAGAATCATCATGGCAAAATCTGAATTTGTTCAATACTTTAGTTTATGACCAAATGCCTAAAAAAAAAAATAACGTTCCCATCAGCCTCAGCTGTAGGCCTACTTTGCGTTTAGTGCTACTTAGCTAATGTTAACATGCTAACATGTTATACCTGCTTAATATCAGTATGTTATCTTTGTCATTGGGAACATGTTAGCATGTTGACATTAGCATTTAGCTCGAAGCAACGTCGTGCTAGACCCTTGTTAACCCACTTTAATACATTCATTTTTCTAACAGTTGTAGGGACCCTACTTTTGGGGGCAATTTGCTGTGTTAGCAATGCGCCTTTGAGTGCTTTCACTTTTCAGGCACAAGTAACTAAACATAGACTGGTTTAGCTTCCAGAAACTTAAATGAGACATATTTTAAAGCAATCTTATATTTTGGAAAATACGCTTTTTCTCTTATTCTCTAATACCACTGTCGGTTCCAGGAGATGTTGCCTTAGCTTAGCATAATGACTGGAAATGGGGGGAAATGGCTGCCCCTGTAAAGCCACAACTTATTTTGTGCTTCAGTTTTTTACAATTTAAACAAACAAGATAAAGCATGTTAATTAGTGAGCTTCAGAGGTGCTGGGCAGCTTTTGCTATAGGCTACCTTTGGCCAGAGCCAAGCTAGCTTTTTCCACTGCTTTTACTATTTATGCTATTAACTAAGCTTAACATCTGTAGGTTCATATTTGACGTACTATACTCTTAGCAAGAAAGTACATAAGAGTATTTGCTAAATTGTCAGATTATTGATGACGTATTAAGTTACAACTTTATTTTCTCCAAAACATCAACACTTAATTAAGGCAGGATACTTCAGTTCACAATCCAACCCTAAGGAGAAAAAGATAATGCAGTTTGTTGTTGCATCAGGCAGCTTTATGGACAGGACTGAGCGGTAAAACCTCTAATTAGAGGCACATCCATTGCCTGTGATTGCATATCACATGCCTCTGTGCTAGCAGGCAGGAAGCCTTCCTCAGCTGTTTGCATGTGGCAGACAGACATGTTGTTGTTACCCTGGCAACTCATCAGGTTCATACTGTATGTTGTCTGTAGGACAGGACTGAGCAGTAAAACCTCTAATTAGAGGCACATCCATTGCCTGTGATTGCATATCGCATGCCTCTGTGCTAGCAGGCAGGAAGCCTTCCTCAGCTGTCGTTCCTCAGCAACGTGTTGTCGTTACCCTGGCAACTCATCAGGTTCATACTATGTGTTGCCTGTAGTGTTAGCCGGTTAATTGACGACCTAAATGTCAGGATGCTGCTTATCTCTCTTCCCATGTGTAAAATATGCAATACTACACTTAAAAAAAATAATCATAAAAGTTGAAAATCCCTGGTTTAATCTTTAAACATGTTGTTTTTAAGATAATCAAATGTTTTATAATGTAAAATATTAATCTAAAAATTAACTAGTAACTCCAGCTGTCAAAAAATGCTTGATTTCCCTCAAAAATGTAGTGGAGTAGAAGTAAAAAGAATTATAAAATAAATAATCAAGTAAAGTACAAATGCCTCAAAACTGGAGACAGGTCATGTGAGTCTTTTCTGTGTCTGTCTTTTGCATTTAGGTACATTGTGGTTATTATTCTAGCCCGTTATCCCACATTACTGTGTACTGTCTTATACTGGTATATGATGGTTTACAACCATCAGACTTTCAGTTGGACTGGTGTAAATTGGCACATCACTCCAGGCTGACCTGTTACGCTGCTTAGCACTGGTTTGTACTAATCTGGTAGTTTTTATAAACGGTAAAGGTGCAAAATAATGTTCATTCAGCACAGTGGGACCATATCACTGCAAGAAAAATGGGTCACCACACTGTAGAGAAAAGTGTTGATTGGTTTAATGTTAAAATTCAAGAGAATATAAGACTGAAAGAGTGTTTTATGTCTCTTTTTGCTCACACACTGTTTGTGTGATTGAGTCTTAATAATATTCTTGTGATCTACAGGGCCAGTGTGCTCATGAGGAACACCTGACCTCTACCTGACCTGTCCTTTGATAACATTCCGTTTTATTAACTTTTGTGGCAATACAATAAAAAGGCAAAAATAACCATCTGTTGGAACAGGCACATTATGATCTGATGACGCATCAGCTCCGATCTTAATTTCTATTTATTAATTTTTTTGTAATATGGACTGGCTATCTTTCTTGGAGCTCTGAGGAATCAGACTTTCCTTTTAAACCACTCTCTCTCTCTCTCTCTCTCTCTCTCTCTCTCTCTCTCTCTCTCTCACACACACACACACACACACACACACACACACACACACACACACACACACACACACACATACACAATGACATACCTTATTATGTTATTTCTTCCAAACGTCACCCTAAAGTAGACTATTACATTTCAATTTGAGCTTTTTTAATTTTACTTTTTTTAAATGTTTAATTATTATCAATACATTTTAAATAAGACTGATTTTAGCTAAATGCTAATGTCAGCATGCAACTTGCTCACAATGACAATGCTAACACACTGCTGTTTAGCAGGTTTAGTGTTTACTATGTTCACCATTTTAGTTTAGCATTTGATAATTAGCACCAAACACAAAGTACAGCTGAGGCTGATGGGAATGTCATTATCTTTGCAGGTATTTGATCATAAATTGAAGTTTTGGACAACAACATTTTGATCTGATGATGTGTTAGATAAAAAGGTCAGAGGATTACCAGAATTATTACAATTCATCTAAAGGGGAACATGAATGTCTGTACAAAATTCCGTGGCAATCCATCCATAGTTGATGAGATTTTTCAGTCTGGACCAAAGTGCTGGACCGGCTGACAGTCTAATATTGTCATCTGTATAGCTAAAACGGTTAATTAAAATACAAATCAAATTGTGGGTGAAACAAAATTGCAAATGGCAAAGCAGAAGAACTGTGATAATGATATTAATGAAAAGAAGACAGTAAATGATACAACAAAAAGCATAATAATGTTTTTTAATAATTTTGCAAATCCTCTTAAAAAGAATCATAAAGTAACTCATTGCTTGCCAGCATGAAATTATTAAATCACACATTCAAATATGTTTTTACCACTTTTTTACCAGTGATTTTCTCATTTGCATAATACATACATGAATCTGATTAATCACTTATCACAATAAATGAATGAAGTCTGGTTGCCTCCCTACTGAAAGAAGAGTCCCTAAGAAATAAATACTACTGGCTGATCATTAGTAACTGTGGAAACAATGGAAAAGATGACCCGCACACGTCACCCACTCACATAAACTGACTTGGGCCTTTACTACTAGTACTTTTTAGTACTTCAAAGACTGAAGAAGGGGAAGAAACATTTGGTAATCTCTTAAATACACCCACTTCTTTTTCTCCTCCCTTCTCCCTCTGTTCTTCAATGAGTGCTATTCTTCTCTGCTCAGACCAGGAGGCTCTTTGACTCATTGCTCAACTATGCAGTAGAGAGGAGGATTAGCTCAAGCTGAGCACCGAAGCAAGGATTTGGCGTTTGGCCATTTATCCATCACCTGGCGGACTGAGAGAGACACGACCATACTCTTTGTCTCTTTTCACCTAAATCTCCACTTCACTCCCTTGTTATTTTCCCTCTCCTTCTCCCTTTCTCCTTCTACCCCATCTTTCCACTCTCTCTCTCAACCATGACCCTTTTATCAGAGGACCAGTCAGCGAGGCCCCAACCCTGCCGGCTCCCGGAGCCTGGCAAACACATCAGCACTTCTTTGTACCCAACAGACTACATTGGCTCCAAAGAGGACTACATGGACAGTGAGGAGTGTGCTGTGTTCGTAGCCGTAGAGCCCCCAAGGCGCTCAAGGGGCCGCCTCATCCTCCACAGCATGGTCATGTTTGGAAGGGAATTCTGCTACGCTGTGGAGGCAGCATTCGTCACACCGGTACTACTCAGCGTGGGCCTGCCCCGCAGCCTGTACAGCTTGGTGTGGCTGATCAGTCCCATTCTGGGCTTCCTGCTCCAGCCCATAATCGGCTCAGCCAGCGACTACTGCCGCTCGCCGTGGGGCCGGCGGAGGCCTTACATCCTGGTCCTGGGCATCCTCATGCTGATTGGAATCACCCTGTTCCTGAACGGGGATGCTGTCGTCTCAGGTAAGGGATGGGCGGGAGGATTTAAAAAGAGAGGAAATAGAAAGAGAAACAGACAGTAAGAGGGGGGAGGTACAGGTATATTTTTAGTCTCGTCATATCAGAAAGTGAGCTCTTGTTTTTTGGGGATGACTTTGTGCCTTTGATTCAGAGGGAATGACAGAGAAAGGGAAATCAGTCCATTTCATCCACGAATCAGAAACCTGACATCACCTTGATCTCATTCTAGTGTATGCTTATGCTTGAAAATATGCAGAATAATAATAATGACTTGTAAAACTCAACAAATGCAAGTCATACATATAAAGTTGTATGATCTAATTAGATTATTATTTTATTATATTATTTTGCCGTCAAAGCTTTCTCTTATCTCTTAGACTTTTACAGACTCAGGCTTCGAACCGTATCAGTATCTTCTCGCTCATTTTGGAAAAAAGTCACACATTCATCGAGATTTTTTTTTTTTCTTTTTTTTTTGTTCTGAGAGGCTTTTATGCTCACACGTTGAACTTGTGACTGAAGGTAAATGTGTGACTTGTTCGGGTGGTCTTGAGTCGACCAGACTGATGATGAGGCATGACTATAGGGCATGATTAAGAAAATGTCACTGCACCTTTAGTTTGAAGATGTAAAACAACTGATAACATTTAGACAATTCGGACTCAGAGGCATAAGGTAGTTATGAAGGGCCCCAGTGCATGCTATTATGAGTGGCCCTTTGATGTTTGAAAGGCATGACTGTTCGCTCGGCTTGGAGATGTGTTCAGCTTGTCAGTCTTGACAAATTTTTGCATCTAAACTAGCTACTTATATTGTATCATCTCGTCACATGATTAAACAGAGACTTGACTTTGGACAGCATCACACTACATAGCAACAGTCATTGTATATCTGTATATGGCAAAAATACCAAAGAAAATAAGACATTATTGATTTAATTGCATAGTTTTTTTTAAGTTTATGTAGAAAAAGCATTTACTTTTGCTATTGCTACTGACTATCTTATATACAAAAATAAAACCATGCGTTTGCCTCCTCAAGGGAATATATATGGCATCGTTATTAAGTTACCGTGAGTTCTTTTTTGAACATAGGCCTATTTCCCAGGTGGCAATCTGAATCACTTTTGCAAGGGCCCATTCTCAGCCCAACACATATTTGTCTCTATGCGCCCACCCCCCCAATCCACGGGCCCCTGCCTGCTCTATATTAACGCCCCTGCCCGGTCTCTTGAGTATCCGACAGGCAGCATCACGAGAAGTTCTCCCTGACAAAAGAATCTGTGACCTTTTCTGAGACGAGCCACATGAACGTATTCACTGCTGAGAGTTACAGTGCTGCTGTATTGTTCCCCACCGAACAGGATCACTGTGGGGTTAATGGCATAAATATTCACTGACAAATTACCCCCATTCTAATTTTCACAGTTGGCACTGGAAACTTTTAATGACGGAGCTTGAAATATGTCATCCTCAATAATACCTCAATCATATATTTTGATTGGATGATTGGACATGGAACAAATAGTACAAAAAGGTTTTTAGCAAATATCCAAAACACTCTGCAAACACTGTAACGTTTAAAGGGGTGTTGGATACACTAGGTTGAGAGATCTCTATTTATAATGAAACAGTTACAATTATACAAGATAGATTGCAACGCAATGTGTATTTATACTAGCTGTGGTTCCAAGTGTAGGATCCTTGTTTCAAATCTGGGACATAGGTCAAAAACAAAATCTAAATCAGCTTGTTTGAAATACATTTTTTCTTTGTTGAATGCTGTGATTGTGGATTGAGTTTCTATTTTAAAAAGCTCTGGGCTTTGCTATAATCATCATACGGACTATAAAGTATTTCTTTCTTCCGATGCACGCTTGATAAGCTGATTATCCTTCCACTTTTCTCAGGGTTGTAGTGAATGCTACAGGAATCTTTTTGTTTAATAGCTACAGAAAAGTCAGTACAGTGAAATATTCTGTTACTCTAACTCCATTACATTTCTCGTTGCAACAATACAAGTTTTTTTGACAGACTTTTATATTGTTCTTGCCTTACTGAACACATTCAATATATTTTACTTAAATCACAAAAAAATCCACAATCGATTTACGCATGTTTTTTGCCCGGATAAATATTTCTTAGCATCCTTCATTCCTTTTGATGAGTACACAGAAGAAGACTGGGCTTTATGATCAAACAACCAGGTTTTAAAATATAATTGTTAGCTGTCCAACATAGTTTTTCTTGTTTTTTTTCTGACAAGCTGCCTCTCAATGTGCTAGCTGCCATTCTTTTAACTGTGACGTGTATCTCTACTTGCCAAATTAAACATGCAAATTTGACACTTCAAGATGACGCATCAGAACTACTCAGCTCCGATCTTAATTTCTATTTATTAATTTTTTTGTAATATGGACTGGCTATTTTTCCTGGAGCTCTGAGGAGTCAGACTTTCCTTTTAAACCACTCTCTCTCTCTCTCTCTCTCTCTCTCTCTCTCTCTCTCTCTCTCTCTCACTCACTCACTCACTCACTCACACACACACACACACACACACACACACACACACACACACACACACACACACACACACACACACACACACACACACACACAATGACATACCTTATTATGTTATTTGTTCCAAACGTCACCCTAAATTAGACTATTACATTTCAATTTGAGCTTTTTTAATTTTACTTTTTTTAAATGTTTAATTATTATCAATACATTTTAAATAAGACTGATTTTAGCTAAATGCTAATGTCAGCATGCAACTTGCTCACAATGACAATGCTAACACACTGCTGTTTAGCAGGTTTAGTGTTTACTATGTTCACCATTTTAGTTTAGCATTTGATAATTAGCACCAAACACAAAGTACAGCTGAGGCTGATGGGAATGTCATTATCTTTGCAGGTATTTGATCATAAATTGAAGTTTTGGACAACAACATTTTGATCTGATGATGTGTTAGATAAAAAGGTCAGAGGATTACCAGAATTATTACAATTCATCTAAAGGGGAACATGAATGTCTGTACAAAATTCCATGGCAATCCATCCATAGTTGATGAGATTTTTCAGTCTGGACCAAAGTGCTGGACCGGCTGACAATCTAATATTGTCATCTGTATAGCTAAAACGGTTAATTAAAATACAAATCAAATTGTGGGTGAAACAAAATTGCAAATGGCAAAGCAGAAGAACTGTGATAATGATATTATTGAAAGAAGACAGTAAATGATACAACAAAAAGCATAATAATGTTTTTTAATAATTTTGCAAATCCTCTTAAAAAGAATCATAAAGTAACTCATTGCTTGCCAGCATGAAATTATTAAATCACACATTCAAATATGTTTTTACCACTTTTTTACCAGTGATTTTCTCATTTGCATAATACATACATGAATCTGATTAATCACTTATCACAATAAATGAATGAAGTCTGGTTGCCTCCCTACTGAAAGAAGAGTCCCTAAGAAATAAATACTACTGGCTGATCATTAGTAACTGTGGAAACAATGGAAAAGATGACCCGCACACGTCACACACTCACATAAACTGACTTGGGCCTTTACTACTAGTACTTTTTAGTACTTCAAAGACTGAAGAAGGGGAAGAAACATTTGGTAATCTCTTAAATACACCCACTTCTTTTTCTCCTCCCTTCTCCCTCTGTTCTTCAATGAGTGCTATTCTTCTCTGCTCAGACCAGGAGGCTCTTGGACTCATTGCTCAACTATGCAGTAGAGAGGAGGATTAGCTCAAGCTGAGCACCGAAGCAAAGATTTGGCGTTTGGCCATTTATCCATCACGTTTGGCGTTTGGCCATTTATCCATCACACTTCAACTGTGACGTGTATCTCTACTTGCCAAATTAAACATGCAAATTTGACACTTCAAGTTCAGTCCAGAAAAAAATCTAAGGATGTGGCAGGATCATTATATTGTTATTTACATGCGGTGCTTGATGAGTGATGAGATGTTTTTGTTCCGTTTTGCAGCAATAGTCAGCAACAGGTCATTGAAGAGTACATGGGCCATAGTGGTGGTGATGTTCGGAGTCGTGCTGTTTGACTTTGCTGCAGACTTCATCGACGGGCCCATCAAGGCCTACCTGTTTGATGTGTGTTCACATCGAGACAAGGAAAGAGGTCTGCACTACCATGCTCTACTCACAGGTGTGTAATACAGACAAGCACACTCACACACACACACACACACACACACACACACACACACACACACACACACACACACACACACACACACACACACACACACACTGTTGTGCTTACTTCAATGCTCTAATCTTCTTCGAGCTGGCTGTTTCCAATGTGTATCTTGATGGATTTGTTTTGTTTGTTTTTGTTTTAGTTGGATCCCCATTAGCTTCAGCATAAGCTAAAAGCTATTCTTCCTGGGGTCCTACAATCTGTATCTTATCAAACGAACCTCTGTTTGATGAGAGGTTCGTTTTTTTTTTTTTTAAATCTGTACAAAAACTAGAGTGTAGGTAGATTTAATTGACAAGATTTAAAACATACACAATTGTCGATGATTAAAATACACACAAATCTGAAGGCTTATTTCTATTGTGGTCGTCTGTTGCAGCACAATATGGCAGATTGAATACAAAAGAGTTCAATCTGCCGTGTAAAATGGCAAGGTGTTGTTTTACATTGGGGTTATGTGCCAGACTGTTTCTTGGCCGGGCATAGGTACTTTCTATTGTTGGTTGCCTGGCACACGGTGAATACAAGACACCAGGAAGTCTCGGTTTGAGTGTAACTTCTGTGGCGGTGTCCAAAATCAGTCTCTATTTAAGATATAGTGTACTATATTTACTCTCCGCCATTTTATTTAAATGTCCAAATTCTGAGTATGTAAATGTTCCCTCAACAATCCCACAATGGAAGTTACTACTACTCTCTGCTAACAATCCCACAATGTAATGCTCTGCATTTTATAGACGAGAAAATTACTGTTGTGCAACTCTACACCTGGCAGCGATGATGCAAAATGTAGTAGTAAGTGTCTAAATCTCAATTTACTGCTTACTAATGAGGGAGTGTTGTTTTAATCTGTAGCAATAAATACTGGTGAACATGAGCCAGGTATTTCTCTCATTTTCCACATTTTGCTAATTGTTTTACTAATTTGTCATTGAAATATTGCCAGTACAATGTCCACATGTTAAAGATCCTTTTCTTGTTGAAGATAACCAAATACTTCCTTTTATAATTAGTTTCTCAGGGATTTACAGAGCAAGTTTGGCTCACTCTTTCATGTGGAACTCCTTTTTCTCGGAGGGATTTTTGAGTTTTTGAACATGAGTTTCATGTCAGAGTGTGACATCTTAGATGGGTTTTGGGTGCCTTATCCAAAACTTTAAATGGTGTGTTCCTTAGCCACTTTGATACAGACATGCTCACGTCTTGGAACATTTTCCCAATTGCACTTCATCTTCAAGTAATGGACATTTGGCTGAATGGATGAATAGATTCACTACTTGTGCTGTCAGATACAGATGGAAAGTTCAGACGTAGTCAAGTGTCTCATGGTTGTACTATGAAAAGAAATGTGAGACTCTTTGCCGACATAATGGAGGCAGATCGATGTCAGCCAACGCATCAGTTTGTTTTGACTCCTCATCTGGAGTTGGAGATTTCCATTAACTAATCTTTTTCTCTGAAGGGAGAATCAAGAGTAAATGCAAAATGCATTTTTCATATCCTGGACACACTTTTTTTCTTAGAGAGAACTTATGAACCTATGGACACATTCAGAAGCGAGTCAATACAATCTCTTTAGTTTGGTTGAGTTAATAATGCTAGGTTAAGGCTACACCATTAAAGATTGCACTCAGCTGTCAGCAGGCACCAGGTGGTGTAAGCATGCTTGTCAGGCAGTAATCCAGCCCTGAGCTAGTCATGTGCTGCAGTCATGGGTCTGGGCTGAGAGACACAGCAGCCAGGCACATGACTCTAGACCCTCCTGCCACTGCTGGTATGTGAGGTTTGAAGAGGAGGGAGCACAAATTGTTTTGTGTTTCTCTGTGATTCATGTGGCTTTTGTGGGAGCTTTTCTAATGTGAACATGTGAACATGTGAAAAGACCACATAAGTCATTACGAATGAGTCATTTTCTACAGCAACAGGTAAAGAAAGCTGAATACAAAAACAGCTGGAGCAATATCTTTTAAATCATATTTAGCTAAAATAATGTGGCTCTATGGAAGGCAATGATGGTCTCTCAGTTGGTCGATCAATCGGTCCACCACTTTGGTTCATACCGAAATATCTCAACAACTGGATAGAAAGAGTCACTTCCTACAAATCCCAAAGCATATGGCTTGGTGAAAAGTTGGCTTTTTCCTGTAAAAAAATGCTTTTCATTTAAGGCCAGAAAGAAAATGGTGAATAGTCTAATTCCATTAGAATATGGTGATGTGATTTACATGCATGCATCTTCATCCATACTGAAAAAAAGATTCTGTATATCACGCTACATTACGCTTTGTAACAAATGCAGGCTCACGCACTCACCATTGCATTTTATATGAACCTTTAGGATGGTCCTCTGTACGAGAAAAGAAAAATGCACATGTATTGTTGCTTTGTATTGTGAAGACATTGTTAGATAAACAACCTTCTTCATTCTTTTAAATGTAAACTTTAGTGATCCCCTGACTTTTTATCTAGCGAGTAGCTTACACATTTGCAACATGCCCTTTCTCCAACCACTTGCATGACGTTGTGCCAAGTACCTGTTTGTATTTCTAATCCTGGAGGCCAGGAACATAGAAAAGAGGGATCCCAGAACAGTACATTAATGATCTTCTCCTCCACAGATATGTATCTACAGCCCACCACTGCATTGATTTTTTGTTGTCAGCCTCACTTCAAAAAACAGTGTGGCCACCAGGCGAATTTCGCCACCTTTCAACCCCTCCCTTACTTTATTTTGGAATCCCACAAAGCCTTGCAAAGCCGTTTCATCGTGCCCCATAAAAAAATGAATGGGGTTCGTTGAACTTCAGTTGGTCTTCACCGTTAGTCAGCGACAATGGTGATTCAGTAGAGTCAGTGCTGTTAGATTCAGTGTTGTATGTACATGTACCCAACACCTCTACACTAAACTAAGATGATGAGCCTTACAAAGCAGTGTGTGTTTCTGTAGACTCTTGTTTGCCTTGTATGCAATAAAGACGTACTTTTTGAAGTTGTTTAGGTTATTTCCATTATTGTATAGGTATACTTAGGCCTGCCTCGGTGAGCCAGTTTATCCTTGCAAAACTATTTTTCAGCTATAATGTAAAATCGCTTTATTGATTTTAATTGATACCTGATCAGGGCTACAACTAATGATTATTTTCATAGTTGATTAGTGTGTCGATAATTCTCGATTAGTTCTTTGGTCTATAAAATGACGTCCTTAAATGTTTACTGTCATAGAGGAGAGAGGAATTAGATTTATAAAAAATTACTCCAACCGATTAATCGATTATCAATATAGTTGGCGTTTAATTTAACAGTTGACAACAGCAACCTGATAGTCTATTTACATCAAAACCAAATTGCACCATGCTGATATTAAATCTCGCATTCAATCTCTCAGTTTATATTTTTGAGACCTTCCACAGTTGACTACAGTCATATCTCTGATTAGCTCTGGTGCACTGTGCTGCAATAAGATGTTCAAAGTTATTGCAGGGGCAGAAAGGTACACACTTGCGGTGACATTAATAACAGAAAGAAAAGGATCTTGAATCAGAATAAAGTGATTGATGCAGTACACAAACAGCAAGGGGTTCCAGCCATGTCGACATAAGTGAAGTCAGTCAATCAGTCAACCAACCAACCAACCAACCAACCAAGTACATTCTTTTAGGTTTTTTTTATGTGTAGGGTTAAACATATTAACATAAAGATTGCGTGTGTATCATAATGTAGGCATGCGAGGGAAGCATGAGTCAACAAAACTGCTCACAAGTTTGATCAGCAAAACTCACTCTGTACAGGCAACCCACATGTAAAAAATGGTACATATTTAATGAACACACTGTCTATTCGGTCTCTCATCTTTCCTGAAGCTGTCAGCATATCAGTTTCCTTTTAAAGTAAAAAAGGGGAGGCTGTGCATGAAAGCCAGTGAGAGCAGAGAGAGATGCAACATTTACCTTAGCACCAGATTTACCTTAAATTCCAGATTACTGTACTGTAATCTAAAACAATCTGGTGTAAAAGAATGTGGCGTTCATAATTTAATGTTGATTTGTGCTGAACGCAGGGATCTTAATTTCCTGCAGCAAATAAATAAACTGTGGATCAATATAAAAACATACAATATGTTGTTTGTTTACTTTTTTATACTTATTTACCCAGTGGTGTGTACCAGTGAAAATGAGAGTATGACATAATTATGTTTCCTTTTGTCATACAGTATGTCCAGTACTGGGTCATTTAAATGATAGCTTCTACAAAAGTAAAAGCTGAAAGTAGCACTTTAACCACAGGTATGAGAGGACAGATAATAGCTGATTCCATTTGGTCAGTTATTTATCTTGTATGCATGCACAACCTAAACTATTATCAAACTTAAATGCTAGACACACACTGAAATACAACAGCACACGTGTCATTTAAAAAGGGGAGCTCCACACTAAATTATTTTGTTTTTTGCTCTACACATAATCACATAGATTACTACATCTTGTTGGCATACTGTTTTAACACATATATTTTTTCCAACAATACACATGTTTCTACATATGTAATATCTCACCGCTCTTATAGGATTGTTTGCAGCAGGCAGCTGTTCCAACAAAAAAGCTTTAAAAAGCTCTACCAAAAAAACAAAAAGCTTTTTTAAAGCTTTAAAAATGTTCTTTTAATACATCCATGCTAAAAACCCTCTACACTCTGAATTAACTGTTTGATAACAAGTTCGACATATCAATTGAAAACTTAAGCACCCACACAACAACTCTCTCAAAAGGACATCAATGTGCTGGAAGAGGAAAGTTCTAGTAGAATTTGAGGGTGTACAGTACTTAATCTTTAAAAAAAAAAAACCTGCACTTCTCTGTCTACCGTGTTTTAAGCTTTGCTGCTGTGTATTCCAGGTCTGGGCGGAGCGTGTGGCTACCTGGTAGGAGCTATGGACTGGGGTCACTCTATACTGGGCCAGCTGCTGGGCTCTGAATACCAAGTCATCTACTTCTTCTCAGCATTGACCTGGGGCATCTTCCTCACCGTGCACCTCTTCAGTATACCAGAGCAACCTCTGGGCAAGGACCCACATACCTCCGATCCCTCACCTCCCAATGTCCTCCGGTTACTGGGCTCCCACAGCAATGGTTACGGAGCTCTGGCTAAAGAACCCGTCTCACATGTAGGTCCTGCATCCATCCCAGACCTCAGGCCTAGGTCTTTCTCCGCTCTGGGGGAGGCCAACTCAGTGACCTCCAGTGCCAAGCAGCCGAACAAGGAGGTATGTGATGTGCAGGATCAATTGTCTCGAGGATGCACGTTTATATGCATGTGGTAAAATAATGTGGAATACAGTTTTTATCCATTCATGCTCATGGTCACAGTGGAGAATTAGCTCAGAGAAAATGGACGACATACAGTTGCCTTTATTAAAATATATGAGCACACTGACAATATGGTGTGTATATATTCTCACATACGGTGGCCGACAGGGGCAAACGCCCTGCAACTTAAGAAAACACAAGCAAATAGACAAAACACAAGCAAATTAAGAAAACAACTTCATTAATTTGACAACACGTGCAGCATTCACACGCAAATGCACACAACACAACCAAATACATAAACGCACTGCAAATAAAAAACGATGCAAAAAGAAAAACAACTTCATTAATTTGACAACACATGCACAGCATTCAGCAAACGCACTGCAAATACACACAACACAACCAAATACATAAACGCACTGCAAATACACACAACACAACCAAATACATAAACACGCTGCAAATATGAAACGATGCAAAAAGAAAAGCACACAAACCCAGAAAACAAATGCAACAAAAAAACGCAGCATCCAGATTACACAACGGAAGTTCTCCAGACCTCTAGAGGGAGCAGCTAGTGGAATAGCTGGGAGGGAGAGAAAGAGAGAGAGAGAGAAAGAGAGAGAGAGAGAGAGAGAGAGAGAGAGAGAGAGAGAGAGAGAGAGAGAGAGAGAGAGTAACTGCATAGACTGTAAATATTAAGTCTATGTTTGATATGTTTTCTCTCGTTTGGTGGGTGTGTCTCGGCTCAGGTCACAGGTGATACTCAATCAGCAGAGACGTCTGTAAACTCGTGGTGATAAAACATTTAAAACTGCATCAGCGTTTAACGTTGACGTTTGTTTAAATATTACATGAGAGGGTTTAATTTCGAGGTCCGAAAGGCGCATTACTGAAGTATAGGCCTCCTCGAGTGTAATACTGTGATTATACAACAACGGTTACCAACAAAATAAGTGATCAATCTGTATTCATATTGTGGAGCAATTCGCTCTTGAAATACAAAAAACAGACAGGATTTATAGTCCCTCCCTGTTCAGTAAACCAGCCAATTTACCGTGGGATTTATCAATCCATCCATCCATCTTTGTCCGCTTATCCGGTGTCGGGTTGCGGGGGGAGCAGCTCCAGCAGGGGACCCCAAACTTCCCTTTCCCGAGCCACATTAACCAGCTTCGACTGGGGGATCCCAAGGCGTTCCCAGGCCAGGTTAGAGATATAATCCCTCCACCTAGTCCTGGGTCTTCCCTGAGGCCTCCTCCCAGCTGAACGTGCCTGGAACACCTCCCTAGGGAGGCGCCCATGGGGCATCCTTACCAGATGCCCGAACCACCTCAACTGGCTCCTTTCGACGCGAAGGAGCAGCGGCTCTACTCCGAGCTCCTCACGGATGACTGAGCTTCTCATCCTATCTCTAAGGGAGACGCCAGCCACCCTCCTGAGGAAACCCATTTCGGCCGCTTGTACCCTGGATCTTCGTCACAACGGAGCGATAAATTGAATGTAATACTGCCCCCGCTGCGCCGATTCTCCGACCAATCTCCCGCTCCATTGTCCCCTCACTCGCGAACAAGACCCCAAGGTATTTAAACTCCTTCACTTGGGGCAAGGACTCATTCCCTACCTGGAGAAGGCACTCCATCGGTTTCCTGCTGAGAACCATGGCCTCAGATTTAGAGGTGCTGATCCTCATCCCAGCCGCTTCACACTCGGCTGCGAACCGATCCAGTGAGTGCTGAAGGTCACAGGCCGATGATGCCATCAGGACCACATCATCTGCAAAAAGCAGCGATGAGATCCCCAGCCCACCGAACTGCAACCCCTCTCCACCCCGACTACGCCTCGATGTCCTGTCCATAAATACTACAAACAGGATTGGTGACAAAGCGCAGCCCTGGCGGAGGCCAACTCTCACCTGAAACGAGTCCGACTTACTGCCGATTTGTGGGATTTATCAATCTGAATAAATCCCGCTCGCACATATAAACACAAAACTGCTTTGCTAACTCCAACGTGTTGTAAGTAAGACATCTGCTGAAAAAGTTATTGTATTCATTAGCATGATTGCCATACTGTTGAGTTCACAAACATCCAACACACCAAAGTACAAACACATAGCGGATCAGACGCAAGCTTTTATTTTGAAAAGCCGAAGCTCAGGGATGGCACCAGCCGGGAGGGCATGAGACGGGAGCATAGATTTTATATTATTAATATATTATGGTATTAATAATAATAATAATAATAATAATAATAATATGAATTTAATATACAGTCAATGGAGTTCTCCAGGCTGCAGCCATACTCTAATAAAAAGGCAGAGCACTCTGTCCCCGTGGGGTCGAAAATCCAGCTGTTCCACTAGCTGCTCCCTCTAGAGGTCTGGAGAACTTCCGTTGTGTAATCTGGATGCTGCGTCTTTTTGTTGCATTTGTTTTCTGTATTTGCAGCGTGTTTATGTATTTGGTTGTGTTGTGTGTATTTGCAGTGCGTTTATGTATTTGGTTGTGTTGTGTGTATTTGCAGTGCGTTTGCTGAATGCTGTGCATGTGTTGTCAAATTAATGAAGTTGTTTTTCTTTTTGCATCGTTTTTTATTTGCAGTGCGTTTATGTATTTGGTTGTGTTGTGTGCATTTGCGTGTGAATGCTGCACGTGTTGTCAAATTAATGAAGTTGTTTTCTTAATTTGCTTGTGTTTTGTCTATTTGCTTGTGTTTTCTTAAGTTGCAGGGCGTTTGCCCCTGTCGGCCACCGTATGTGAGAATATATACACACCATATTGTCAGTGTGCTCATATATTTTAATAAAGGCAACTGTATGTCGTCCATTTTCTCTGTATTTGCAGTGTGTTTATGTATTTGGTTGTGTTGTGTGTATTTGCAGTGTGTTTGCTGAATGCTGCGCATGTGTTGTCAAATTAATGAAGTTGTTTTTCTTTTTGCATCGCTTCTTTTTTCGGGGTTTGCGTGCTTTTCTTTTTGCATCGTTTCTTATTTGCAGGGCGTTTATGTATTTTGTTGTGTTGTGTGTATTTGCAGTGCGTTTGCTGAATGCTGCGTATGTGTTGTCGAATTAATGAAGTTGTTTTCTTAATTTGCTTGTGTTTTGTCTATTTGCGTGTGTTTTCTTAAGTTGCAGGGTGTTTGCCCCTGTCGGCCACCGTACTCACATGATGTAAAAAATTATCTGAGCAAAAAGGCAGAAGCTTTGAGTGGTATGACAGGCATGCAGCAGCTCCTGAAAGAGATGAGCATGATGATAATCTTTGATATGTTCATGCTGAATTACAGGGAAATGTGTGTAAAAAAATGCACAGTACATCGGGGAATATTTTCATTTGATCTCATGGTGCAGCCATAAAAGTGTTGACAAAAAGGGACTTAAAGCAAGCAGATATTGTCAGTATTTCTACCCTCAAGGTCCAAATGTTCCCTTCGACATCCTGTCAGGGTTCCCACACTGACGCAACCATCCACTCATTCAGTATATTTCCATCCATCTACTCTGGTAAATACAAACCAATGATCTCCCTGTTGTGAGAAGACAGTGCTAGCCACTTACTTATGCTTCAAATTGATTTCACAAAATAAATACAAGTGCAATACAACTGCAGCTTAAAGTTCTGTAACAAGAGGCTTAAATCCAACATTAAATGCACTGCAATAGCGGTTACAGTAGTACAGTAGTCTTTCTGAAGTACAACCTGTATGGTTAATAATTATATGTTAAGACAATTTGACAATTGTATTGATTTACATAGAAATATTATTTTAATGTCTTAATTATGGACTAGCTTTGGTTTGTCAGGAGGAGGAGTTTCCTGTTTAAAAACAAGGGGTAGAAGCCATGCGCTTTTTGGAAAATAAATGGGTTTTTTAAAAGTTTTTTTTTGTTTAAGAACACATTGGGTGAAGATTACTCCATGTGTTCTCCCTCCATCACTTGGCCAATCCTTTATAGGAATATTAATAATGTAATAGTCCTGAAGGTGTTCAAATGGTTAAAAACAGTAGGACGCCAAACTCAGCAGAGGAATCACTTCAAACAACCCTGAGAAGACGATGTACGGTAGTGTGAATATGTCATGTGCAACATAAAATGTCAATTCCATGTGATACCATTTTCTACATTATGAATTGAGAAAGTTTTATTGCTTTAATGAATTCTTTTTTGAAACTCTGAACATCAATTAATCTGTCCCAGCTCAGTTTCTGTTGATGAAAAGAAAAAGGATCTGTCAGAAGATTTTGTATCATCTTCTTAAAAGTCACTTTTGTGGCCTCGTGAAGACATTTGATTCATAATCTCTGCCATGCCTTGATAGTCCTTATCTAAGCTCTATTTGCTGTGATTGTCTATTCTTTCCATTGTTTTGCAGAGCACATTAGTGAATAGTGTGTATCTGATCAGATCATTTAATGCCTTTGAAGTGTTCTTCATAATCATAATATTTCTTTTATCATCTCCTGTCTCTAACCCTTGAGCAGAGTTAACATCACCATGTGATATTTATGTTAAATCCCTTCATTTATTCTATTGAAGGTCTTTATGCTGCAGACGTCTTATTTTAATTGTTGAAGCTTTTGAACTGTTGCTGAAGCACCACTAGCGATGAAATACCAGGAGAGTAATGAGGGCTCTGACAGAAAACTCTGTCTCATCATTCAAATTCTTTTATAAATCCTGTCAGCGTTGGCGCTGATGTGTGTGATGTTTGTCTGCAGGCCCAGAAGAGGATGACGTTCAGGTCGATGATGAAAGCTATCAACAACATGCCAAACCATTACCGCTACTTGTGTGTCAGTCACCTGCTGGGATGGACGGCTTTCCTCTGCAACATGCTCTTCTTCACAGATTTTATGGGACAGGTAATTATTTCAGTGTGTCTGCATGTGAAAGCCATATATGTTTTGCTAATGTTACCAATCAGTGTAGCAGATTTCAACTGAATTGCAGTGATTGGTGCCGATGTCTTGCTGACATCACTTCTAACTTTCATAATGATTTCTGTTTTGATTATTAATTAATAGATTGATTCATCTTTCAGACAGAAATGCTAAATATTAGCTTGTTCCAGCTTCTCAAATGTATGGATTTGCTGCTTTTCTGTATTTTATAGATTTGTAAATGAATAATGCAGATACAGAGTCACATTTATCATACAGATGAGATCTTTATCAATCTTCTCACCAAATTCTTGGCAAAAAAAGTGAAAACTGAACTATTCCTTTTAGTATAGAATGGTGCACTTTAAAATCGACCTATTTAAGATGAAATTGTTATTAATATGTTTAGTGTTAAAACCATAAGGCGAATCATTCAAATGTTATTGTTTAACTTCAGTTTACACGCACACACGCATGCACGCACGCCTGCTGAATGTGCAGTGTTGACTGTTTTAATAATACATAATGATCATTTAAGTCGTCTATATAAAGGCAGAAATGCTCATTGTTCTCTTCTTCCAGGTTCTCAAATGTGAGGATTTCCTTTTTTTTTAATCTGTTTTATGTCAATGTAAAAGTGGATATTTGGGGATTTCTTTCAACTGTTGGTCAGAATTTGAATTTAAAGACGCCACTTTAGGGGCATTTTTCACTATTTTCTGACAATTTATAGAACAGTCAAAAATACTCATTGAGCAATAACACTAGTGGTGAAGGACAACAAGCTGCAATATGGTTTTACTTTCAAGCTCCATTAATCCCTGTTTGTGTGGGGGGCAGACTGAGGATGTAATCTCCTCCTGAAGTGTGTCATAATGATAAATGCTTTACAGTTGCACAGTATGCATGCTGATCAAAGGATGCACCTCACAGCAGGACGCAGTACTCACCGCCACGGTTCATTAACACCCGATACACCAGCATGTAATCTAAAACTGCAGGCTTTGTTAGCCGCGATGAGAAGTGTACAGTCAGTTGCTTCCTTTTGAGTGTTAAAAGGAAAGCAAAACATGTATTAACAAGGGTGATATTTTAACAGTCATTTTCAAATTATTTCTCTCTTTCTGGCAGATTGTGTACAATGGAAATCCTTATGCAGACCATAACTCCACAGCCTACGCCACATATGAGAGAGGAGTAGAAGTGGGCTGCTGGGGACTGTGTATCAATGCTGTGTCCTCTGCTCTATACTCTTGTAAGTAACAGAAAGTTGTGGGTTTCTTTCACAGCAGCCAACATCCAATAATATCGCCATGTCTAGACTGACATCATTAGCACCTCTGTGAATGACAGCCGCGACAAGGTTGTGCAGGGAAACGGATAGCAGTCAGCAATTACCGCCTCCTATTCTGTTTTGCATTGGGATTACTGTAGTTGGTTGCAGTCATTCATTAGCTGCACAAATGAAACACATGTTTTACCAGAGGTATATTCAGCTGACTTTTTCATTCAAATCCAAAAGTTGAAATAATGTAAAAATAACAATGAAATGTGAAAGGGAGAGAAATAATGTGCTACATGCAAAAGAAAAGTCAGCCAAATAATGTGTCACTCCACCTCAAAGTACGAAATTGGCTCCATTTATTATGCTGAGATTTTCTTTTTTTACTTTGCTGCTCTGAAACGAAAGATCAATCAACCAATCAAATGTCCAGTCAACTGTAGCAAATCTAATGCATTCTGTGGAGGGTTTTACAATGTTTATCACAACATCTTAATCATAAAAGACAAAGCAGTTGTGACGTAATCCAAACTTCATGTTGGTTTGCTGTGATTCTCAAGTAAAACTAATTTTCTCTGTGACGATGTGTGCGTTTGTGTGTTTTAAGATGTGCAGCGTTTACTCCTCCCATACATCGGCCTGAAGGGATTATACTTTGTGGGCTACTTTGTATTCGGCATGGGCACCAGCCTGATTGGCCTCTTCCCCAACATCATCGCCACGCTCATCCTCTGCACCGTGTTCGGCGTCATGTCCAGCACGCTCTACACCATCCCATATAACCTGATAGCGGAGTATCAGCGGGAGGAGGAGGTACTGGGCTGGCAAGAGAAACATTTTTCAGGGTTGAGATGCATATGAGAGGGGGAAAAAAAAAACATTGTTGGGGTGTGGGTAGTCTCGCATTGGCAGACCTATCTCCACAGCTCTGTGGAGTAAGGTCTGGCTACTCTACACTTACATTCTGGAATAGGAGATGGGATGCTCTGGGATGTTTGCAATTCTTTAAACCAATCTAAATCGTCTTGGGCTGTGCTACGTTTCGGACACAGAAATGGGGGCTCTGCAAAAATCTCTCGGGAAGGAACTTATTTTGGTGGAACAGAGCGTGCGCCCATACATGGAGGTTTACTCCTCGACGCAGCAGCTGCGGGTTCAATTCCGACCTGCGGCCCTTTGCTGCATTTCATTCCCCCTCTCTCTCCCCTTTTAAGCTGTCCTCTCTCCCCTTTTAAGCTGTCCTTTTGTATGTACAAAAAAAGGCCCAAAAATAATCTAAAAAAGAAAACGCCACATACAATATTAAATTAACAGTTCACACAATACAGTAACATGAGCTATTAAAATTAGCTGGATACATGGTTAAACCTAATTTGCTCTTACTAGTGTATTGCCATTTGTACATCTCGTCCATAGCAATCCTGCCACAATTGTTCCCAAAACGCCCTGTCAGATATTAAATGCCATAAACTGTCAGGTTGTAGGCTTGGACCCAAGTGCAGGAAGGTTAGGAGTGAGCAGCAGTTTGAATATAAATAATTTTTAAATAATAATTTAATGAAACACAAAGAGACTTTAAAACGTGTAAGCAGGAGAAAAAAAAATCCTAAAGAAACAGGAACACGGAAGGAACAGGGAAAAATCCAGGAGCACAAAAACACAGTAACAGATAGGATGGAACTCTTCACAAAAGACAGACGATGAATGACTATAAACCAACAACAGACACAGAAAGCACACAGTCTAAATACACAAGTAAACGAGGGGGAAACAAGGGATAGGTGACATAAGGGCTGGGGAACAGGTGAAAGTCATCAGGGCGGGCAGACAATCTCATAAGAGGGAAAACAAAAGACAGGAAGTAAAACAAGACATAAAATGGGAGAAACAGGGAGACTACGAAATAAAACAGGAAACAAAGCATGAAACAAACACAAGAAAAACACAGAAGACGTTAAACAACAAGGAAACAACAAATAAACACAATAAAACAGGAAAAAAAACTACAACAGAAACCCACAATCGTGACAAATATATTCTTTTTAAATCTTTACAATCATTCCCTGAAAGAATCAAGCAGGCCTGCCTTGTTGCACGATCCAAATTCTTAGCATGTAGCTCGTAGTTTGTTGTTGTTTGTTGAGAACAGCAAAAAAAAATTTTTTCTCATTCAGAACATTTTATCTAACAACTGGTCATAAAATTGCTGCAAACTGAATAATGCAAACAAGTGTATGCTCATAAAAACAATAAAAACAAAACAATATATTCCCTTTGATATATTCCTTTAGGGTGTGGCTTAAAAATCAATTGTTAATTTTTTCAACATTTGATTTGGCATTGTCTTTTTAGCTGGTGATGAAATTCAACTTAAAATAAATGAATAAAAGCCCCGAGACACACCAAGCCGATAATCGGCCGACAGACAGTCTAGTGAGGTCAGTGACTCAAGTCTGTTCGGTGTGTTCCGTTCCGTCATCCGTCCGAGGGGCCGTCAGCCTTCATTTTGGCCAATTTGACATGTTGAATTGGAAGGCAGGCACTGCCGGCAGTCGGACTCAAATGACCAATCTGATTGGTAGAGTGTGAGGAGCGGGATGAGCGTGACTAGAGTCTCTCAAAATCAGACGAAAATCTTTTAAACTGACCTTTGTCGATCTGAAATGAAGACAGATTCAGCAACTGCATGGCCTATTTCTTGCTTAAAATGTTTTCAGAAACACGTTTCGGTGAAACATTTTAGTACAATATGAGATCGTATTCTGAACAAGCCGCTATGACAGTCTGGTTTTCAATTTCCGGAGAAACCAGACCCACGAGACGCGTTCGTCCAATCAGCTGCCGGTTTTCATTTTTGGGCGACAATACAGATTAGCGCCGCCTGCTGTTATGGAGACGTATTACGTCGCTTTGGTGTGTTCCGAGGCACTTTTTTGACCAACTCGGGAAGACTGATCAGTCCAACTGCCTTTTCTGCCGAGGGTCGGCCGTCTGGTTGGTGTGTCACGACCATTAGTCTTCAGAAGGAAATACAGATAATAAAAGAAACATATACACGTATATGTATTGATAGTTCCCAGAACTGAATATTTTTACCCAACTATTGACTATTTCCTGCATGGGACATTTCTAGTAATACAAAAATTGATGACATAAAATATTGCTCTCCTTTTCCTCCTCCTCCAGGAACTACTGAAGCTGCGAGGAAGCATTGGAAGTCAGCGAGGCTGCGGGGTGGACTGTGCTGCCCTCACCTGCATGGTCCAGCTGGCTCAGATCTTTGTGGGCCTGGGTCTCGGCGCTCTGGTCTACATGGCGGGTAGTGTAGTAGTGGTGGTCATCTCGGCCTCGACTGTGTCTCTGTTCGGCTGCAGCTTCATCACCCTCTTTATCAGAAATGTGAACTAATTCTGATTATATATGTGTGTTTAAAGGTACTTTTTAATAAATACAGATTCTTTATTATATCATTACAATGTCTGTGATTCTTGTAACTCCATTAGTTTTACTGAGGTGACAGAAGTGGGTGTCTTGTTCAGTTCTGTTCCTGCATGGTGTGGTGCAGGAGCCAAATAGTTAAAGTGCCCATATTATGCTCATTTTCAGGTTCATAATTGTATTTTAAGGTTGTACCAGAATAGGTTTACATGGTTTAATTTTCAAAAAACACTATATTTTTGTTGTACTGCACAGCTCTCTCTCACTGCTGCAGATCCTCTTTTCACCTGGTCTCTGTTTTAGCTACAGAGTGAGACCTCTTTTCTTCTTCTTCTTCTGTACTATCTCTGATTGCACTCGCACATGCGCAGTAGCTCAGATGTAGATCATGTCAGCTAGCTAGCTCCATAGACAGTAAAAGAAAGGCTGTTTCTACAACTTCAGTCAGTTACAAGGCAGGATTAGCTGGGAGACTTCTAAATGAAGGCACACATGTAAGTAGTTCTTTTGTATATTATGGTGAACTTGTGTGTGTTGTAGCAGTGCTTTGCTATTGAGAACGAGGAAGCATGCTAGCGTTAGCGTTAGCATGCTAACGCTAATGCTACGAGCTAATGGGTGCGGTTAGCCAGCTCGTTTCGGCTTGTGACGTCACAAGCCGTGCCGATTTTGAACAGCTCACCCGGAGACTGAAGGCAGGACACATTCAGAAACCGTATCTCACTCAGAACAGCATGGATGGATTTTTTTCAAAGTTGGTATGCGTGTGGAAGCACCAGAGACACAAAAGAACTCCCCAAATCCCAGAAAAAGTGTTTTTTTCATAATATGGGCACTTTAACATTAAAGAAATAGTTTGACATTTTGGAAAACATACTTGTTTTCAATTTCTTTCTTACATTTTTTATTTATTTATTTAATTTGTCACATGGAATTGTACGGGCTACAATTCCAGTGAAATGTCATATAATCATGTAATATTTGTGGTCTTGCCGAGAGGTAGATGAGAAGATTGATAGCACTCTCATGTCTAGTGGTGGAAGAAGCTGCTTTTACTGCTTTTATTTAGGTAAAGGACATGAGTACTTCAAACACTGAAAATGAAAAATATTATATTTTATATCAATATGCATATTCATAGATTTTGGATTTTTCAATGAGGGAGAAAGAGGGGATGCATTTTTTAATGAAATGTTACATAGCTTATCAAACTATTTTGGGAGGGACAAACATATCCGAAAAACAAATTATCATCCAAAGCAGTGGAGTATTTTAATACATCTCCACACGTCTTCTTTTCTCCTCATTATTTCTCTGCTTCTACCTCCAGGGTTTGTAAAAGAGGCTCAGTTTTTAAAGCTTCTCTTGTTTTTCCACTTACAGGTTTTAGATGTGATCATCCTGAATCTGCACTTTCAAATCTGTTTTCTATATGTCAAAGAAAACAGACAGTATTTTGTTTCCCAGACATTCAAAACACATCAAAGGCTCTTCCCCAGCATCCTGGGAGATCAGTGGAGAGACCAGCTTGTCTCTGGAGGAATACACACTTTGAATCAGAACATTTAATTAATAAATTTGTCTTCCCCCCAAAATGAGTGTGTGTGTGTGTGTGTGTGTGTGTGTGTGTGTGTGTGTGTGTGTGTGTGTGAGAGAGAGAGAGAGAGATTGCGCACTGTGGCTGATGCATTAAACATCCACATGACATGACATCTGGTGTACCAATTCAATACCAGGTCCTGGTGCAATTAGCCATTATTTGTTATTACACTAGATTAGCCTGTCAGTATGTGTATAAAGTCCCTTTGCTTTTAGCTGCTTAATTAAGAAATAAATATGTTTTTTATCTCGGTTATAATGGGGTTGCCAGACTGCTGCATTCCCATCAGTGACACACACACACACACACACACACACACACACACACACACACACACACACACACACACACACACACACACACACACACACACCATAGCCTATTACATCACATACTCGGAGGCAGTAGGAGGTGAAATCCAAATCCTAATTAAATCCTGTACTTTCTATTAAATCTTGGAGTTAAAATATCTTACCAGTGCAGTCTTCTTAAGAAAACACATCTATTCAAGACGATATGGACTTCCAGCTACAAACTGTGCAGTAATATCTGACTGTTGGGGGTCAACTTAACCAGGCATCCATCTCTGACTTAACTTTTAGCTGCTGTTAAATTGTACCTTATTTAAAGGTATTGTGAAAAAAGAATAAGTATTTGGTGTCAGCACCAAATTTTTGTTTTGTTTAGCAGACTTAGTTACCATTTTGAATAAATGAAACAAGTGCGAGGAATGCGAGATAACCCCTCTGACTTCCTTTCCACCGATCGGCAAGTGTCTTACATATTGTTGATGCACAATGGAATATACATATTGTGACATGTTTGGACAGACTTCACACATTCAGTGTAAAGTATGTCTTCTTTCTTTATAGCACAAGAGAAATGCGTGTGTCTTTTTTTTTGAAGAGCAGCAAAATAAAAAATCACAGACCCAAGTAACATGTCAGTCATATGACAGCTTCTGTTCTTTTCTCGCCTTTTTAGTAATGCAGATCCGACTTGAATTTACAGCTTTCCTGATGGAGCAATTAAAATAAATGCATATAAAAAACAATCCAACTTTTTTTTTTTAACACTGTCAGTGTGGCACTACGTGCTGTTTTGCGGCAGGTCTCGCCCGTCATTGTACACAACAGCCCCGGGAGGATAACACACCACAGCGGGCTCCGCGGGTGCGCTGGCGTGGACCTGGTGCCTTTGCTCGTCCATCGCTGCCTTTGTGGTGGCTGTGAACGGCCTTATTCTCGGAGAAGTCATCCGCCAGAAGAGTTTTGTTAGCGCTTTCCTGAACTCCCGTCTCATCAGGCAGTACAGAATGGGGTTCAGGCAGCTGTTGGAGTGCGCCAGGCACACGGACACGGGGAAGACGTACACCTGCGTGGTGTAGTACTCATAACTGAAATGAACCACGTTGAGTTTGATGAGGATGCCCCAGGCTGTCAGCGCCTGGTTGGGCAGCCAGCAGAGGAAAAAGGATAAAACCACGATGGTGACAGACTTGGTGACCTTGGCGCGTCGTTTGGCGCTCGAGGTGTTGATGTTTCTGGAAGTGATGGAGCGCAAAAGGAGCAGATAGCAGGCTGAGATGATGCCCAGCGGCAACACAAAACCCAGCAGCACTTTCTGAGAATGATACAGTCCCAGCCAAAACTGCGCTGTTCTGTTAGTTTCCGGGAATTTGACAAGACACAAGTCCTCACTGGAAACGGTCACCGTTGTGGAGAAAACTGCGTGCGGCAGAGCGGCGGAGACAGCGGCAAACCAGATGAAAACGGTGATGCACCGAGCGGAGCAGCAGTGTGGTCGCCGCCGCCACCTGCACTTGAGCGCAGAGGCGAGCGACCAGTACCTCGCCACGCTCATAGCAGTCAGGAAAAACACGCTGGCATACATGTTCATAGCCGTCACATAGGAGACAATCTTGCACATCGCTTTGCCGAAAAGCCACGTGAAGTCCAGCGCGTTTTCCACCGCCCAGAACGGCAGAGTAAGGACGAACTGGAAGTCCGTCACCGCCAAACTAGTTACGAAAAGGTTGATGGAGGACTTTTTCCACACCTGTTTGGACTTCATCAGGTACAGCACCAGTAAGTTCCCAACCAGACCCAGCGCGCAAACCAGCGAGTAAATGACAGAGATGATTATCCTCACAACAGCGGCGCCGTTTCCCACATAATCTGTCTTGTTGAAGTCTGACAGGTGGAAGTCTCCCTCGGAGCGGTTGGTCGTGTTAAAAATGCAGCTCAGGTTGAAGTCTGCAGCAGAGACAATCCCTGCTGAGCCTTCGTAGTTAATGTCTCCAGACATTTTAACTTTAATCCCTGAGGATGTTTCCTAAAGTCATGCATGTAGGTCCAAATCCTTGGATTTCAGGTTCTTGCGCGCACACACAGTTTTCTGTGAATCGAAACACAAACAAAAATAACTGTAAAAGTAGCTGTGTATCCCTGATAGGTGACAGAGCTTGTCATTAGGTTGCCGTGTTGCTCTGAGATTTTTCTCTGTGCTTCTCAGCTCTCCAACTGAAAACGCGTCCTGACGCAACAATCTGGCGCTGTCCTTGGTTCTGATTAGATGCCATTTGGAAACCAATAATCCAAAACGTAGAAAAGGTATCTTCTTGAGTTGGGCATAAAACAATTGTGAATTGTATTTGTTTTCATATGCAAACCTTCTTGAATCGACTGTGGAATTGCATACAACCCAGGGACGTGCACAGACATTTGGAGGGGCTATTGCTCTAATCTGGAAAAAAGGCAACAGCTCCCTCAAAAAAAATATTTATATCCAGTATCATATATATATTACAAACAATTACAACATGACTACAGCTAGTAAAAGTATTTTACTCGATCCCCAGGTTCTCAAATGCTCTGTGAACTCGAGCTCTTGATATACATAAATTAATAACTAATTCACAATGCCATATATGGCACAGACACAATTTACTGTGTATTTATTATAAATGAAACATTTGTTTTTAATGATTTATTAGCCTAATCCAACTTAAAGAAAATGCTCCTGATAAAATAGACCTACTTCACATTAAATGAATAATGTAGGATGGTTGTTTGACATTATCAAATGCTTCTCTCACAGCTGGTCTGCTGACAGTTTAATCCAGCTCTGCAAAATTGCAGATCTTTTAGCTGCATCATTGAGCTCTTTCTCTCTATTCTTCAGTCATTGTTGTTGTGAAGGCATACTTAAGCACACAAAATAGGCTATACTCTTTTTTAAATGCTAAGTTTATTACATTAACCAATTGGGACTGTTAACAGACACAGACAGCGATGCAAGCACATTGATATTAAGTATCACTTTATTAGGGAAAATGTGAACAATGGAAAGTTTATTTTGGAACATTGTCCTACTGAGCAAATGATTGCTGATGTTCTGACAAAGCCAGCTACTAAGCTAAAGTTAAAAAGATTTGCACAAGACATCTTTGGCACTTAGGGATGCAAAGAGTGTTTATTGCTTTAAGACAATGAGGGCGCCTCATTCTGTTATTTTGTTTTCATGTAACCCAATAAGATAAGAGAGAGTGAGTTAAATATAATTTTTGTATAACACTCTTATCAATACACTACGGTAATAGTGTTGGTTGCTATATTTGAGGCATTACGGTTTTACGCTTGCGTTCACTTGTATACAATGATGAGGACGGATGAATAGAGCCGTACACATGTATGGAATAAATAAGTAACTATATGGAACAAACGCTCCGCTTACTTTCACGTCAAGTTAAGCCTGCGCAAGTCAGCTAACTTAACAGGGACATTCATTTATCATCTCATAACAAAGTAAGGCGACTTTCACGTTCACTAACATCACATCTGATTGTTGGTTGAAAACTCATGTAACATAGTGACTGTTAACAACATATAACCTAGCTTGATTCAAGAGCCCACACCATCACATCCCTGAACCTCTCTCTTCTCTACAGAACGCATACTAATGTAACGGACGTAACGTGACAGCGTTAGCTGCCAAGCTACGTTAGCTACGTTAGCCTGCTGCTGCTACATACATTATGTCATCAGCTTTGGTTTCTAACATATAACACAACAGCAGTTTTCGTTAATATTTAAGGCAATGCTGTGCGAAGTGATGCACACGTTACAAGATGAAGCTGCACTTTATTCAAAGCTCAAGTGGATTGTTTTGGTTACTATTCATAAGGCATTTGTCATAATCTCCATAACTATGATTGATTTTTTCAACTTTAAAATTGCTTACTCCCATACAGCTCCTGGTCTTCATGTTGGTTAAACCTTTTTAAGTATTTATGGGGTCTGTACAGGCAAGGCTGCAAATCAAAACCATTGATAAAAAAGAATATCTGAGCTGATACTGTAGTTTCATTTGATAAGACTGGCAGGACATGAACTTCATCCATCCTGATTTGTTTGGTCCCTGATTCCTTTCTATTAGTGGGAGTCAAAATGAAATGAATGAAAATCTGAATCATCTGTGTTATATTCCTTCACTTAACATTTTACCCTTTGCTTTGGGCATATATACCACAAGTCTGCAGAACTCATTATGTCAGATTCCCAGTGAAGCGTTAGAATATCTGTGACAGGAAAAAATAATCTCTGCTATAGCTGGTATCTGTTCCAATCACAACAACGTGCCTTTTCTAGTAATGGTTTCCTGATCCTTGTTTTGGAGGATATCTTGACAGCTCATGTCAGGAAGTGGATGGATTTAGAGAGGGAGAATGATAGCTGCAGAATCCACACTGCATTTACCCACCTAGCCTACTAAAATCTTGAAGTCCTGCATTCAAAATTTTACTTCAATAAAAGTACAGTAACATTCACGTAGACTTAGACTTAGAAAACTTTAATGTCCCAGAGATGCAATTTGTTGTACAGTACAGGCATATTGACACATAATCCACAACACAAACATTGAACCAGACATCTACATATCTATTTATCTAACACATAACATACACACATCAATAAATAGAACACAGTAAAAGAAGTATATTGCACAATGTCATGAATAAATAAAACTACTGCACATTACTTCACATATATTTCTTCAATCATACCTCTTTACATCTTTTTTAATTGGGTTATTGCCAATGGAATGAATGAGTTGTTTGCTTGGTTGGTTCTGACGTTAGGATATCTATATCTACGACCAGAAGGGAATGAACTCCACTGAAAGTGGATGGGTTGTATCCATGCAAACCTTGTCTGCCTTCTGTGCCAGTCTGGTCAGATATAGTTGCAAAAATACCACAGAATGAAAATACCCTGGTAAAAGTAAAAGTCCTGCATTCAAAATATTACTTTAATAAAAGTACAGTAACATTTACTTCAAGTATCAAAAGTGAAATTACTCATTATGCAAGCGTTTAAATAAACATTAACATATTAGCAGAATTTTAATGTCTAACTCTAACCTGGTCAAACTATGTTATATACTTTTGGGTAGTTAGATTTACTGAGTAACAATGCCTCATAATTAATATGCTCATTTTAGGTTTTTATAACCTTTTAATCAGCAAAGTCATTAGGAACTATATCTGTCAGATTAAAGTACAAAATTACCCTCTGAAAAATAGTGGAGTAGAAGTATAAAGTAGCATAAATTGGACATATTCAAGTAAAAGTACCTTCAAATTGCACTTTGTTACATTCCATCATTGATTCAGTATTCAGTTCATGTTCAGTATTTTAAAAGTTGTGATAGGTGTTCTGCTGACCTCCAGTGTTGTTAATGCAAACTACCAAAACTGCACACACATTGATTCAATACAACACACTTTGTATTGGATTCTGTATTCTGCAGGATTATACAACATTTGTATCAAAAGACAACAAACACACACACACACACACACACACACACACACACACACACACACACACACACACATAATGAGGATGTTTCACAGCACATTAATGCACAAACAAAACCCAAACCCAAATGAAACAAATTAAAAACACAAAAAACTCCCCTTGCTACACCCTACCCCTCCAAAATAAATTAAGTTGGAATATCAGAAAATTTAGTATTCTTGATGTACTTAAAAAAAGGGGCCCCAGACCTCAACAAATGCATTGGACCTTCCTTGCATAGTCTTATTTTCTCCAACTTCGGGAAGCATTTCTCGAATCCAATGTGCATGAGATGAGGGTGCAGGAGATTTTCACCTTGTCAGTATCACTCTCCTAGCCAGTAAAGTAGTGAAGGTGATTGTATTCCTTTGTGATAAAGAGAAAGAGGGTTAAAAGGCTGACACCCCAAAAAGAGCACTGAAAAAGTTAGGGTCAAGCTTCGGCCCAGTATTTCAGACAGAGGATGGATGAACAGAGGAGCCAGAGCATATGCAGTATACAGTATATAAGGTTTGCAGGAGCCTGATGACATCTGCCACAGATAGGGGAGACATCGTTGAAAATCCTTGTGTACCCTTCCCAGAATCTCTTTCCAAACCTTACGCAATATTTTCTCCCCCCAAAACTGTCTCCCATAATAACTTAATCAAATTAAGTGAGTCTATTCTTAAGTTATTGAATCTGAGTATAGATTTTAGAAAGATATAACACAGCCTGGACAAACCCTGTGTGGTGCAGTGTATTCTAGTCAAACTGTTTGACTGTAGACATAGCACAGCTGTTGGAGCCAGCTTGCACACATACCAGAGGAGAACAGATGGAGCTCCAAGCGCTCAGTGTAAAAACTGTATTGAATGAACCAGTCACATCTACACTTCATCCAAGGTCTAATATCCACTACACGTCTCCTGGGGTCGTTTAAGGACTTTCAAGATCACACTACGAGTTTATGAAAGAGATTTCTACTGCAACTCCGCGCCAAATCAACTACAGTTTGGCCAGTATCTGTCTTTCTTATCAGCTTGCAGACACACCCCTTATATAGAAACTCAGGCATTCCTCAGCTGTCACTCTTTTGAAGACAGCCTGGCACACAGGCCACCTGAAAGTAGGTCAAATATCCTGACACTTTCATTGTAAACAGAGCAGAGAGCAGATGTCGTAGAGTACACAACTGCAGGTTGGTGTTAGCAGTTCTGAGACAAATGTTGTATCACTTTGTGGCAGTGTTTTCAGTGGTTTCAGAGCATGTTAATCAATTCCCCTCATACTTATCCTCATTGTTGCCCTTGTATATATTTTGAAATGAGCTTAGTCTTGCAGGCATTTTGAAACAAAGCAATTCACGAACAGAAGTCAAGCACACATCAAGTCTCTGCCTCTGTGAAATAAATGAAGGTTGACACATTGCAAAACACATGTAGCCAAGTCAGTTTTTTATAGGATTCATTTCAAGCAGACTGTGCCCGAAACTATTCTTAAAGAGATTTTCAAAAGGGATTAAAAATCATTCTTAACTCAACACTGAAACCCTGAAAAATAAAGCAACAGCTAGCATGTATGTAACAAGGAAGTTTGACCTTCTGGAAAATTAATTTTTATAAAAAATATAAATTTCTTTTTTTTTGCTGAATGTTAGATGAGAAGATTAATACCACTATCACATCTGTGCGGTAAATATGAAGCTATAGCCAGCATATCAGTAGTGACAGTGATGTTGATCTTCTCATTGGCATTCAGCAAGACAGAGAATAAGCGTAGCTCCCAAAATGTCAAACTAGTCCTTTAAATTACTGTATCTTCCTTACATAATGTGAATGTCCACAGCTGTCACCTATTCACCCACTTTTCATTGTGATGCAATCAATCTCATACCTTTAAATCAAATCATATATTGGATGTGACAGACAGAAACGTCATTGATATTAAGTTATTTTTAAAGAATGGCATTTGAAACAAGTGTTAGATCCAAGGGCAAAGTCAAATGCAAGGTAATTATCTTGTGCCAACAGGATTAAAGAGATATTTTGCTGATTTAAATCCAGCTCTGTCATGGCAGTGTGGGCAGTGTATTTAGATGAATGATGTTTGGCTTCCCTCCTGTGACATAAACACTGCCACACAAAGATGACACAGAGCTGGATTTAAGTCAGCAAAGTATCCCTTTAAGTCACATTGTATTATGTTCACACCCTTACATTGGAATTTGTTGGCTCCTGCACACTACACTGCTGACTCCAGCTTTTAACAAAGTACCTAGCAACACAACAACAAAATAAAACTGTACCCAAAGTATAATCACATGAAGGGGAATATAATTGTAACTTAATCTGAGCATGTCTTGCACAATAGTGCAAGTAATAGTGTAAATATTGCATGTATTTGATTAAAAGTTTAAAATTGAAACTGGAACAAGGGTAACAGTAGTTCATGGAGAGGTTTGTACAAGTCAGCAGTGGTCTTGTGAACTTGAGCTTATCGGTCAGTGATGAGATCAAAACAGTCTACAGACTGAGGGCACGTTGAGTAATTTCTTAGAAATCACCACTTAACTCTTCTATTATAATACTGTTTTGCGTTGAAATAATTTAAATGGACAGCAAATATACAGTAGACATATTTATTAATAGTTGGCATATAGACAGTAGGCGCAGACTTCACTGACTCTGCCCTAATCTTCATTCTACATTTAGATGCAGAGGTAATACACGTACAGATACAGGTTTAAAAAACCCAGTGAAAGGCTGCCAGTGGAAACTGACTAGTACAGTGGAGCACTTTCACTTCAGTTGAGCCTCCACACACAGGCTCGGCTGTTCTGCCTCTGTAGCTCGGAGGCTGCTCGGCTCCAAATATACAGTTCAAAAAAGCCTCCACCACAAGTTCTCCTTGTCCTCCTCCAACCCGGGAGTCCAGAACTGCAGCATTTTTGTATATGGAAGGCTCTTCTTGCATTGCTAATGTTGATAAGTAACAATATTCTGTGTGTTAGTTTACACAGAGACATGTCAAAAGTTGAATAAATGATGATAACTGTTGATTTTGTGATGTAGATCAATAGTTTACCAGCATATAAAGTAGAAACAACATGACACAAAGATACAGCATACTGGAACAGTATTGTGTAGCTGCTCATACTTATAATATTGCATATTTCTATACATTTAATGAGTTATTTACAGTACGAGACAATGGAGTGCATCTTTACACAGTCTTTCCTCTCATTTTGCTGTGTCTCCTGTGTTGTACAATACTCGGATCAACTGTTATCAGCGGCTGCCAGCTGGTGTCAAAGCTTTTTCCAACATAGCAACAACTGATTTAGTGCTTTGCACTCAGCCGTGCTAAGTGTCTGTTGCTCCACAGCATTGGAAAAAAAAGTGTCCTTGCCAACACACAACCAGCTGATCATTCCTCTACAACTTGTGTTCCTCTTCTTCTATGTTCTGAAGCTTCATCAAAGTTTCAGACAAGGCTGCCCTTTCAGAAGAGGGTGCAAACTGCTGTTCTCCTGCATGATCTATCACAGTTTTTATCCAGAAATGTCCCTCCTCCGCAGGCCTCAGGCCTGTCTGGCACAGAGGGACCTCCTATGGCACCCTGCTGTCACTGTGAGACAAAAGGCAGCAGCTGTCACATGAAGGACAACAATCCCTCATATCTAAACAATTCCCAGACTTGTGGTCGCACAGGCTTCTCATACAGTGTTGGTGTGTGGTGGCTCTGTTGAGTCTACCATTAAGGTTGTGTGTGTCGTGCTGGTATCCATCATGCTCAGCTTCTCTGTCCTGTTCCTTGGTTCTTCCCTCCGTCTTCCCCTCCGCCAACACAATCTGCACCTACGACTGACAGAGATGTAAATATGTTATCATATCATGCATATGCAGCAGTAATAGTAAAACCAGTTCAAAAAATCATGCTTCCATTTGAAATGAACATGTCAACACTGGGAAATACATTTATTTGCTTTAATGTAAGAGTTGGATAAGAAGATTAATACCACTCTTATATCTTTTTCACTAAATGTGAAGCTAGAGCCAGCAGCCGGTTAGCTGAGGTGAGCATAAAGACTGAAAGCACGGGGCAATAGCTAACCTGGCTCTGTCTAAAGGTCAGAAAATCCACCTACCAACACCTCTAAAGCTCACTAATTAACACATTATATCTTTTTGTTTGTTTAATAACACAGAAGCACTGCTAACAAATGGTGAAAGACAAATATTATGCTGTTGAGAAAACTCATTTTACAATCTGCAGTTTATATCCATTTGCTTTTGTATTTTGGGTCATTTTGTATGAATTTGACAACTATGACACCATGTCTTGTTCACAAATTCAAAATTTTGAATTTGCTACCGTGCTGATTCGTGCCTCTGAGTCTGACTGGGCTCTTCTCCATGGCAACACTGGCTGACGCTTAAGGGTAATGTAGTATTAGACCCTTTCGCCATGCCATGAGAGACAAAACCGGATTACTCAGAAACAAAGGGAACAAAAACAAAGGAGAGTCTCATGTTTTTATGTTTAAGTACATTTGAGGATAGCATTTCAATGAAAATGCTGAAATGAATTATTCACAAATTAAATATTTTGAATTTTATGCTTCAGTCTTTGTACAGAATGAGATTGAGATATAACGTGTTAACTGGTGAGTTTCGGAGGTGCTGGTAGGTGGATTTTATTAACTTTGGACAGGGCTAGGTGTTTTCCCCTGTTTCTCTTTATGCTAAGTTAAGATAACTGTCTCCTGGCTCCAGCTACATCTTTTACAGGCATGAGAGTGCGAATACGTGTATTTCCCCAAATGTTGAACTTTTCTTTTGAGTACTTTTTATACATTGGTAAATCACATTTCTTTCTGTCCCACAAGCACAAAAGCTTACTGTGAACAAATGCAGATAAATACAATGACAAGAATGAGAAAAACCAGCCCCGCTATGACGCAGGCAATTATGATTTGTCGTTTCTCTCCTATCCGCCAGTCTAGGTCCAGATATTCGCACCTGCCGCCAATGTAACCACGCTGACACCTGAGACAAAGAAAAAAAATTGCTTTCATTTCCTTTATGTAACAGACAATGAAACAACTCTACTGCCTCCTACATCCTTGACATTTTCCTCTGTCAAGCTCCTAACTTTGAATTATGGAGGCTGGAATGTCTTATTCTTATTCCTCTTTACAGTAATGCTTTCTTGTTCACCATTATCTCCATCTTTTTACAGTAGACTTCTCTCACCTGCAGGACGGTGCATTCTGCTCTTCAACGTAACGACACTCCCCATGGATGCAGTAGTTTGTAAGTTCCTCTGGACATTTTGAGAAGTGGCCAGTCCACTGCCCTGTATCTATTGTGTCTGCTGGAGAAATTAAATGACATTTAAAAATAGTTTTCATCATCTGTTAAAGTTTGCAAACTTATGAACAGTGAAAGGTATGCATTTTTCATATTGTGTTCAAAGTAATAGTTAGATATTTTGGGCCTTTTCCCTTTTTTGCTGAGAGTTAGATAAGAAGATCAATACCACTATGATGTCTGTCTCCTCAATATAAGGCTATAGCCAGTGGCCACTTAGCTGAGCATAAAGAGGAAACATGAAACAGCTAGCCTGGCTGTGTCTGAATGTAACTAAATCCACCGGCCTTCTAAAGCTAGCTAATTTAAACGTTATAATATAGACTTTTATTTTATATTTTATAGTTTTCTCCAGTTTTCAGTCTTCATCATCACTCAACTCACTCCCAGACCACAACAACCAAACAAATAAGATAACATGTCAATTAGCTAGCTTAGGTGCTAGTAGACATTTTTATTTATTTCTAGACTAGCTGTTTCCCCTGTTAAAATAAGCCACACTAACCAACTGCTGGCTTAGGCTTCATATTGAGGAAACAGACATTTAGAGTGGCATCAATCTTTTTGTCTGACTCTTGTAAAGAAAGCAAAAAAGCTTATTTAAAATGTTGAACTATTTCTATAACTGTGTCACGTTCTGTCAGCTTGCTTCTTTGACTTACAACCTCACTTCTGGCATGGTGGCTTGATCATATAAATAGACTGTTTGCAACATGATCCAGAGAGGAGGCTTGATTAATCATTGCCAGGAAAAGCCTAGTGTCATCAAGGTCTCGTTAACCACATGTTTCAATTATTATAATCCCTTACTAAATTAAACATATGCTAAGGTGGGATAAAGTTACACACTACAATTCCCATTCTCCCCATCTATCTCTTGGCGCTCTTCTCTCTCTTACTCCACAAAACACACCCTAAAACAGCTGCTAGTGGCCATAATGCTAAACGTCTGATCCCCGGTTACAAATGTTTTATACTACAGGCTGCCGCTAGCTTTACAGCTCATTATCTTTGAAATGAGCTTGTAAAAGAATACTGCTGTTCACGTGACATCAATGACAGCGCTTCAGTTGTTAGCTGAAACGTGAGATCCAGCTTGCTGTCATACCTGTTGAAAAGGAAATTATTCAGTTACAAAGTTCAAAGGAATGGTTAGGAAAATATGTTTATTTGCATTCTTGACAGGTGTTAGCTTATGAGATGATTGATGCCACTCTAATGTCTGCTTGCTGAATATGAATCTAAAGCCAGCAGAACTTGGTTAGCTTAGTTTAATGGGGGAAACAGCATGCCTTGAAAAGGAGTAAAAATGTCCACCAGCACATAAGCTAACTAATTAATGTCACATCTCATTTGTTTAATCTATACATAGATAGATATTGTGCAAAAATGACATGTGGTTTTGGAGCGGGTTGAGTTAGCTTAACTTGATTAGGGGAACCTGCCTGCCTGAAAATGAATAAAAACGTCTACTAGTAGGCTATGTAAGCTAGCTAATTGACATGTTAGATCTCATTAATCTGTACAAAATGACAAGTCAGGCTTTAGAGGGAGTTGAGTGATGTTTCCAGTCTTATTGCTAAGCATTTTTGTTATTTGCTTCAGATTTAGCCTACAGACATGGGTAAATATTAAACATTTTTTTAAAGTTAATTTGGGTGAAGGTCCTAACTCACTTGTAGTAGAAACATATTGTTGTTTTCTCATTTGATGCAGTTACATCAAACAATGACTAACATATTTTTTAAGGAATTTAATTTGTTAGTATTACATTTGATGTAATTTATTGAACGAAATACTCAATTTACTTGAACAAATACTCAGCAGAGCTAGTTTACCCAATAGTTTATGCATTTTTCAAAGACACAGAGAAGTGCTAACAACTATTTTAACTACTCCTATGCTCTCTGGACAGCCTGGAATATGTCTCCTCCACAATTAACTGCCTCATGTTTTGTTAAGTGTTTCAATGCAGTAGGTAGATGTTTATAGCTACATCTGTGCTTAGCTCATACTTCCATTGAAATCTCCACCTTAAAACTTCACAGCAACCATTTATGACATTGTGAAGGGCCCTGCCCCCCTCACCTCTTGTCCATATCTACCTGTGCAATTGTCTCTGTTGCCATGGTGATGACAGTCAGACACAGTTCGATTGGCAGTCTCCTTTGTGGTATTCCATTCTGCCAGGGAGTATTTGCATAAGGCCAGAGCTGCAGCCAGAAACACAAATAAACCGCCGATCACACACATGCACGTACACACTCACAACAAACAGATGCATAAAGTATGCACGTGCACAACTGTGCAAACATTTTAACCAATTTATGACCACATTCCACATAAAGGAAAAACTCATTAACATAATTAATAAATTAATAAAAGTTATTAAAGAATAGCTCTGCTGAGTCATGATGTCAGCCTGCCTTATACGGTAGGAGATTTCTCTCGTTTACGCTCACCTCTGTCTCTCTCTCTCACACACACACACACACACACACACACACACACACACACACACACACACACACACACACACACACACACACACACACACACACACTTTTTACTGATCTAAACAAATACAAATTAACTCTTAGAGCAGACATAAAGTTTACCAGACTGTGTAAATCTATACATCTATATTTAATTCTACATTAGGAAATCCTGTTGTGACAATGACTAGGCTACTAATTACAGGGGATATATTGCTGGTGTATTACAGTAATTTAATCATTAACCAACACTGACGTCTACTGTACAAAAATAGCTCAGTAGGAAGAGCACTGTCATCAAACCTGCATTACTTTGAAGGCACATGGATGATGAAAAGGTGCGCCAACAACCAAAACAAATAGAATTATAGTAACTCATACAGTGCAATTTTAACTCTAAGTCCCTTGAGAAGAAAATGATCACTAGTAACACTTCAAAAATAATATGTAAACATCCCTTTAATGACAGACGTCTGAGATTATACTAAAACCAGTCTTCTGTTTACAATTAATAAGTAGGGAAGGTGAACAGGATAAAACAAATCTTACCTGTTACTATCCCTAGATAGAGTCTGTACACCTTGGCCATCTTCTCACTTGATAAAAGCGCTCATCTGATACATGAAAGTTCAGTATCATTGGCCAATAGAGATGAAAGTGGATCAAGTCTTTCTCAGAGGTCAATGACCTTGGTAAAAGGTGTGGACAAGCTGGAAGTTTCCCAGTGGTGTGTCGTTTTGTGGGCCTTCATTGATGGCAGTTCGGTTCATAGTCATCCAGGAAAAGCTTGAGTCTATGACCAAAGCACATACACACACACACACACTCACAGCCCAAAGTGTCTATCTGGACTGTGACTGGAAGGCACTACAGTGTGTGTGTGTTTGAGAATAGAAAAAAAGGGGTGGCACTGAAACCCAACTCTCTGCTCCCCGCCCACACCTTTAAAGGAGAATAGTACTCCATTCAAGCTATTCAGGTTATTTCCTCTTCAAACAACAATTGCACCTTTATCCCTGGCTTTACTTTCCTTTTTAAGAATGAAGCGACAGGCGTAAAAACTCATTGACAATAAACAGCAGCCAGTTTAACAGCAAAGCACTTCATTTATATTTCCCAATGTGTTGTCTTTTGGAGAAACATGCAAATATTATATGATCTGAGTTTTTTGGTTTACAAGCTTGTTAGTTTAGACTGATTCCTGCAGGGTATGAATCAACTGGAAGAAAGTTTAATGTGAAAGTTCAAATGGCTTATACTTGTACTTTACTTGAGTATTTTCATCTCATGCTTCTTTCATGCTACATTTCAGAAGGAAGTATTGTACTTTCTACTTTACTGCATTTTTTCTGACAGCTATAGAATTACTTAGCTCCAACTCGGCCAAGTACTACAGTGTGCTGCTTACATATTAATGCATTAGTGATAAAGATCTCACAATATAATATATATTAGTTTAACACTCACATGTTTTTTTTTTTTATTTAATTAAAACTTTAAGTACATTTTGCTGATAACATTATTTACTTTTACTTAAATAACATTATCAATGCAGGACTCAAACTTGTAATGCAGTATTTCTACATTGTAGTATTGCTGCTGTTACTGAAGAAGAATACTTCTTCCACCACTGGCAGTTCTGTTTTGGGAGTGATATTTTTATTCTCTAGAAATGACCAGCAGATGGCATAAGTTGACACTTTCCTTTTATAATTAAATAAATATTTTCATCATGTCCTATGACACCTAAAACATATAAAACTTGATTTTTACCATACATGTGTATGGCCAGTTTAGTGATGTCATTACTGGAATTGTTGGGTCTTTGTAAATTATAGAGTGTGGTCTAGACCTACTCTATCTGTAAAGTGTCTTGATATAACTCTTGTTAGGGGTCCAAGCCCGAGTCTGCAAAAACTGGCAGTAGCAAGAGCTACGCCATTCGCACAGCAGGGCTGTGGAAGCCTGTTGTTTTTCTACTGATTAATCAACAGCATCATCATTATTCTTCTCCGCCTAAAACTCTGACTACAGCCTAAACCGTACATGGTGGGGGGGTTGCCATTTTCAGGACTGATCTGAAACTCCGCAAGGACCTCAGGCGCAACAATTGACCCACTTCCACCACTAGGTGGCGCTATAGCAGAAAAAACGCGTTTGGCCCTATAACTCCCACACCGTACACCGTACACCGTACATTCAAAAACCATACATCCACGCGTTGCCTGGATCCAACTGAATCACGTGATATAGGCCACGCCCATTTCTGCCTGCCTTTTATGTGTGAGAAATCGCGATTTATCATAAACCTACTTTTTCGAACTCCTCCTAGACCGTGCGACCGATTGGCACAACATTTTGCAGGTAGCATTTCCAGATGGGCCTGACAAAAAGTTAATAAAAAGAATTTTGATAGGATCAAAATTGCGCATATTACGCACAAGCAAATTTGTGTAGCTAACTATGAAAACACCAACATTGCCATATCTCAGCCAAAATAAATGCCATCAACGCCAAACTTTAGATTATTGTTTGACATGACCCTCTGAAGGTCCCCCACGCGTTTTACGAAAATTGGTCACTAGGGGGCGCTACAAGCACAAAAAGTTTATATCTCAAGAACCGCTCATCTGATTGTTACAAGATTTGTTGGGTACCATCTAGGGCCACTCCTGAGGCCAACCCTAGAGTGGGGTACTGAGGGGTCAAAGTGGGCGTGGCCTATGGGACCCACATCTAAATTTACTACTTACACTAACGTGAACAACTTTAAATTTACAGGGTAGATAGACAATAGGTCATGGACCACACCTACAAAAAAATTACACATGTGGACCACTAGGTGGCACTATAATGTTTTTTTTTGCCTTTAACTCCCACATTACACATCGCACATTAGAAATCCTTACATCCGCGTGTTCCTTGAATCAAACTGAATCACATGATATAAGCCATTTCCGCGCCAAAGTTTTATCGCAATATCGCGCAATGCGCAAAACCAGCTTTTTCAAACTCGTCCTAGGCCGTGCGACGGATCAGCACAAAACCTGGTACTTAGCACCTTCAGATGGACCTGACCAAAAGTTACTCAAGGAATTTTGCTACGTTAAAGTATGCGCATTTGACGACCAAACAAATTTTCCTAGCTAGCTACCACACACGTAACATATCATATCTCGACCAAATTAAATGTTATCAGCAAAGAAATTGAGATCCTTGTTTGACATCCCACTTCGATGTTCTGTACCAAATTTGGCGAAGATTGGCCTTTAGGGGGCGCTATAAACAACGTTTATTTGTTTTGGCCAATAACTCAATGCATTTAAATGGGAAATTTGCAATTGCAATATCTCTGTCACAGTAAGTGCCATCAACGCGAAACTTGTGTTGCTCGTTCGGCATGCCGCTCTGAGGCTCTGTACCAAATATGGGGAAGATCGGCCAATAGGGGGCGCTACAACCAATGTAGACGAGTTTTGGCCCTTTTACTCAATGTTAATGGAATATTTGCAATGGAAATGTACCACAGACCTTGCAGCTCACACTTCTCAATATTTACTGATGTTTGCCTCCTACCATTAGGTTTTGGTTTTTGCTGTTGCGTGCTCCTTTGGATTTTTACAATAAACAAACTTCTTAACCCACCTGACAAAGTTTCTACAACCTTCACAGTGGACAAATTCAACTCTTTTCTTTCACTTTTTCAATCCAAAACCAACACCATTCATAGGCGCCGATGAAAATACTGAGCACCCATGTGTGCCAGAGTGCCAGTAGGCTACATTCATTTACAATTAAACATTGCAGTTGGTGCTAAGTGGAGAGTCAGTCATAGTGAGATTGGTTATGTGGGTGGCATTGATTCTTAATTTCCCACGAAGCTGATCGCGGTAACGTGTCAGTTGAACTTTTCATCTCCAATCCTATCCTTATATCATTGTTAAAGGTAGTCTGTATATGCAGGGAGGTGAACTGTAGACCGCTACGTTTGCAACAGCGACGTACTGCAGACGTCGTGGCTCGCGCCTCACGATATTTAGCGACGTTTGCCTCCCTACCGCCCGGCTTCGGGTTCCACTTTCGAGCGCTCCCCGGGCATCGGGGGCAACTGGCGTGGGTGGCTTGGGCCCTGTCATAACTGCAGTTCTAGTTATGATTTGATACTATAAATAAAGTTGAATTGATATTGAATTGAATGTCAGGGTGTAATGACACACCCAGGAGCACACTTTCACATCACACGATTTTAGCTGAAAATGTGTGCAGAAAGTTGATTGGATTGAACTTTTGCTAAAGACTTTAATGTGATTCATTTTGGAGTTGTTTTGTGTTTGTCATAGTGGTGCCTGCCACATCTCATATTAATTACTAGCAAATTACAAACACTAACCACACTAAATGCATAGCTGCTGCAACAATTTGGCTGTGGCAGAACACTAAACATAAAGTTATATTTTAAAACTGAATCAAACACCTTCCTGTGATGTAAAACAGAACAAAATATACTGCAGAAAGAGTAATGGAAGGCCATTTCTGTCAAACCTCAGCATGCAGTTGGTATTTCTGGTTTTATATTTACACATTTTTCTGTTTTCCGGTTACAAATTTGATGTTGTCAAGTGAATCAGCTTCACATTTACGCTTTGGTTTCTGCCCTATATAGAGAGAGTTTCTCATTTTCACATAATGTTAATTTTCTGAATCCCATTCTGCTCATTCTCAAGAAGTTTAAAAAATGAGAAATGTGTGATCCCCTCAGTGTGGTATACTGCACATTTGAACAAAGGTTGTTAGGAAAGGAGGCATCAAAATGGGAAAACGATTGAGACTTGTCCGAGAACAGTGTACTGACAGGAAAAGGAAGTAGGCTATAGAGCCGTCTCATGACTGGCTAGACCTCTTTTAGGCTGATTGTTTCTGGGGCGATTGTTGACATCTTCAAATATATAACTTCAATTTTATACAGAATGCAAATAAATAAAATAAACAGACACATGACTAAACATCCATAAATAAAACGTGATTCATAATACCCAATTCCCACATTCTGGTGATTCATGCTTAATTTCTAATCTAATATATAGCCTTGAGCTTGTAAATAAGGTCCAAAATCGTTAAAAGCTCACAAGCAGAGTGCAGTGTGATTCTCTGTGGAGTGTCTTTGCAGTTTTGAACAGGAAGACCCAGTTTCCTCTCTCTGGCTGTGCTTCTAACTTAGACTGAACATCAGGAAGCCCGGACGCAGAGAGATTCCAAGGCGTAATTTAGAGGCCGGCTATAAACATCCGCTTCGTATAATCCATAATAGTCTTAGACTATGCCACTGTCCAAGATCACGCTTATCTAGCATTAGCTTTCAAAAGTTATTTAAATAAAGACTAAGAGGAAGTAGGTTCCTGTAATGCCCTTTAATGAGTTCAAAGCAAATCTCAACATCAATGTAATAAAACATTTCTTTAAAAAAGATATTATGAAAAAAATATTGTGAAACCTAATTTTTTTTAATGCGTTTTTCTTTTCATGTAAATAAAAATGATATATTTCCTTCTGCAAGTGAGTTGCCACAGTTGTGTCGACTTCTTCCTCCTCTGCAAAAAAAGTGCACATCTTTATATTCCTCATTTGAAATTCTGCTATATTATTAATAATAGGCGTTGCAAATAAAGGCTGTAAACTTTGTGGATGCTGACCTTTACACTACAGCACAGGAGCGTGGTTCTCTGAAGGGGTTGCTGCCTGTGGGGACTCCGACTAGCAGGGCGTCTTTGCCTGCGTTCTGCAGGCAGTACTGCTGGAGCTCTGCAGCCGCTTGGGACACCTGGGAACACAAACACAGACATATGTATTTATATGGTATCACTTTCTAAGTAGCCTATATACATATATATACAAAGGGGTTCATAAGCATTCATTAATGGATGATTAATGGTTAATGAATCATTTAATAATGCTTTATTGATTGTTAAACTTCTTGTAAATGATTTTTATTGTATTCTACAAATACCTTTAATCTATATGTCACAATTTAATGTGTCAAAGTGTATGGAGAGGGCACACAGACACATTTATGTGTTTTAGTTTTAGAGTATTTTGAAATATTTAATTGATACAGCCTGGGTTAATGTGCACATTGTGTGGAATAAGAGTAGAACAATGTAATAGGAGACATTGAATGAGCGTGCTGAATAAATGAAAACAGTGTATAAAATAAAAGCAGAAAATTATACTGTAATGTGTTGAATCTAATACAGTAGGCTTGTGCGTATAACAAAGTTAAACAAATCCAGAAACTCACCAAACCCTAAACTCTCATGCACTTTACATTTATAACCTTATTCTGTCTTTACCTTGATTCTCTCCACACTGGCCTCGAGCTTCAGTTGTTCTACGAGCCGTCGCATGTTAGATAAATTGGAATTAGAAGTCATGTTGGTGGAAATTGTTTTGAGGAAAGAAAAATTCCTTGTAAAAAAAAAAGTCCCCTTCAGTCTTTCAACACAGGAGCTGACTGCACTAATGGGCAGCAAAATGCTCGAGGAGAAAGAGTGGCTGGGTTTCTTTCCAAAGACCTCTGTCCACTTCACTGAAGAAACAAGCAGGGATGGCAACTTAGGAAACTTCATGAGGAGGAAGTGGTAGGAGTAGTAAGGGGGGGGGGGGATGAAGGAGAATGGCAGGAGGAAGGGGGAACAAGAGCATTGCGATGGAGTAGAAAAAGGGGAATGGAGGAATGGGGAGGAAATCAAGTGTGAGATGAATGGAGAGGAGGAGGAAGTGGAGGGTTAGAATAAAAAGGAGGTGGAAAAAGAGGGGCTTTATTAAAAAATTATAAATAATTTTAGTAAATAAAAATAACTTGAGAGGATTAACTGTGACTCTTGTTGCAAATAAATATTCATAGCTTTTTCATTCATTATTTCAGTCATCTCAGTTTGTATAACATAGATTATACATATAACAATACAATTGACATTATATAAAATGTAAAAAATAAATAGGAAAATAATTCAAACAAAAAGTAAAAAGAAAAATGAAAAGGTGACAGACTTCACTGAAAAGTGGTGACAGCAGGTGTTCTCAAGTAAATAGTACATCTGATTTATAAGCTAAAAATCAGTTAATGACCATATCAAACCTCCACACAGGTATCAAAATAAAACATCGCAGTATGATACAATACAGCCAACTAAAGCAGGGAATAGTACTCTGCAGAGTGAGCAAAGTTTTTTTTATTAAAGTGAATTAGTGATCATTCAGAAATCATAGGCTACATCAATAATAGCCTAATTTTAAGCATAATCCATAATGATGAAGATACAGAAAAATAGAAATGCATGGCAAAAATAGCATATTGTCAATATTTTAGAGACCCCCCCACACACACACACACACACACACACACACACACACACACACACACACACACACACACACACACACACACACCCCTGGCTCCTCTAGTGTGGTTTGCACTCTGGTTTAGGCATTGGTGGTGCAATATTGACATATATAAGGGTGCAAACCATGGCGCAAACACTACTTTAGGGGCGTCACCAGGGCGTCACGTGTAGGGAAGTGGGCGTCGCGAAACGTTCGTTGGCTCTGCGCATGCGCTCCTCTGGGCTTGCCATAAAGTGCTGTGAGACGTCGTGCTGCAGCTTAACAGGACATTACTAGCATGCAAGCAGCGTTTAAATGCAGCTCCCCTTCCCTGAATCCCATATGGCTAATGAACTACAACACTCGCTGCTTCTGCTTGGTCTGCCGGTGTCCGTTGGTTAACAGGATTTGCTGTAAGTAGCTTTTGCCGAAAGGTAAATATTACAGGAAAGTAGGTGAACCGCCTTCAGAGAACCAACACATCTCCTGACCAACGTCGAGGTGTTGAAACGAGGAAATATGAGCTAAAACGACACTTGGAGCTGTCAAACCTCCGGGACTTTTTACTTTGAAGTTTGTCTGAGACTTTAGCAGACATGGTAGAGGTGTTTACCGGCAGGACACTCCTGAATAAAGACGGGGATTTAGTCGATCCTGAAGAGGCGTTGAGGAATAAAGTGGTGGGGATCTACTTTTCTGCAGGATGGTGTCCCCCATGTCGAGACTTCACACCCATCCTGTGTGATTTCTACACGGAACTGGTTGAAGAGAGCGAACCTCCGGCTCAGTTTGAAATAGTTTTTGTCTCCTCAGACAAGTCGATGGATGATATGGTTGAATATTATCATGATATGCACGGAGACTGGCTAGCTCTGCCCTGGACGGATGATTACAAGCAGTAAGTATAAAAATATAATGAAAAGTCAATGGGAGTTTAGTTATTTGATTTATAAAGTGTATGAATGTTTCCCCTGGCTCTTAAACAAACATCTTAACGTCAATGTATTGCACTACTTGGCTGCACTTGATTGTGCTTTATTTGTCCTATCTTATTAGGATTTAACCCTGTTATCCATTAGCTCATTAGTCTGTGCTCCAGCTTATGTAAAATCCTTATAAAAGTCACCCTCTCAGGGATTAGGGTTACATGTAGGACAGAAACATTTTGATTCAATTTATATTATTTGATTCTGAATATTCAGGTCTCATGTTAGATTTAGCCTTTGCTATTTACTTTTGTTTTCACATGCCTGTCCTTTTATATACAAATATTCCTTTACTCAAAAGTAGGCCTAGATATACCACAATGAAACTTCTGCATTTAAGTTGTTACTTACGTAGAAGTAGAGAGATATTACTAGATGATGATGATGATAATAATAATAATAATAATAATAATAATAATATCAAAATGACTCATGATGAAGGCAACATGGGCCTGTCAGTGATATGTTGTTATATTCTTGGATTAACCTTACTGATGCATGATGTGTGAGCAGTATTTTAATGTTGTAGCTGTCCAAGATGAAGGTAAGTTGTATGTTTAAAAAAAAGATGTACTGCTTTGTTAAACCAATAACAATGCTAGTTCTGCAACTGACAGTTCCATTGTTGTATTGATTAGTCTGCTGCTTACCTTCTCAATAAATCAATCGCTTTATTTAGTAAATGTTTTAAAAACAAAAAGGCCATCTCAGACCAAGGTGATGTCCTCAGATGTCTCATTTTGTGCCGACAAACAGTTAACCCCCAAAATATTCAGTTTACAATAATATAGAAGTAAGAAAACCATCAGAACATTTACATTTGGGATACTGAAATGAATAGAATTTGGGCATTTTAGCTTAAAGAATTAGTGAAACGATTAATTCCATTGAATCGATTAATCTAATTATTTCAGCTTTATTTTATAGTGTATGCAGTATTTCAATATTGTAGCTGTTCAAGGGGAAGCTAATTTGAAATAATTTCTTATATACCTAACTATACAACTGTGTGTAATTTAAATAACTATGCAATAACAATGCATCAAAACTTTTGAAACTATCAGATGAAATATGACTTATATGTTAGGTATCTTGTCGCTAAAATTATGTAAGTACAAAAGGTGCATAAAATGGAAATATGAAGCAGTGTAGCTGTAAGGATTGGTTGATTAGTCGATCACCAAGTCAATTCTAACTTTTTTGATGTTCAATTATTTGTTTCGTTACAGATAGAATTTACCTGATGAAGGTCTGAGACTGAAACGTAGAATTTTTCTAAATAAATGATTGCTTGCGTAATGGTCAGTGTGCGGGACTCTTCTTTAAAATTTCGTTATATAAGCAAAAACTGTTTTCTTTTTCCCACTTGTGAAATATGAGAATTTTCTGCTTGTCTTTGTCATATGTGATAGTAAATAGAATATCTTTGTGTTTTGGACTAATAAAACAAGGAATTTGAAAACCTCACTGTGGACTTTATATTATGAAATGTATTATAACAGGTACGTTTCACTATTTGTCGACATTTTATAAACAAAAAGATTCATCGAGGAATTATCAGCCGATTTATCGATAATGAAAATAATCGTTAGTTTCAGATGTTCAAAATGGTATATAATTTAAATATATTAGTAAAGTATCTCATATTTGTACTTATGTCCCGTAGCTGAGTAAATATACTTTATTATCTTCCACCACTGTCAAGCATATCATGTTTTATTCACAAAGTAGAAGAACCAAAGCAACAGTTGTTACAGGTGTCTTTTTTTTGTTGTAATTAAAGCCTTTCTTTGTGTCTCCTTTCTCTCTCAGTGAGTTGAAGCAGCGCTACAAGATCACAGCGGTCCCTAAACTGGTGATTGTGAAGGAGAACGGCGACATGATCACAGACAAGGGCAGGAAACAGATCAGAGACCGAGGCCTGGCCTGCTTCAGGTCCTGGCTGGACGCTGCAGAGATCTTCCAGAACTTTAAGGGTTAGGAAACCACGTTGAGGAACACGTCAACCCATCTTTTCCCGAGGGCTACTGTAGCCACGTTAGAGAGCTGAACAAAACCAAAGTAAAATCATTCTATGCTCATTTTAGTTCAGTGGTTCCCACTTGGGGATGAAGGGTCAGAAGATGGTTAAGGGATATGAAAAAGCAAATTATATTTCTGTTACACAAAATTATGTTTATTTATTCAGATAGTTTTGCTTTTTTCTAGTTAAATACTGGATATATTTTACTTCTTAAACACTCTAAAATTCTTCAACTAAATAATCTGAGAAGGAAAAATCAAACTGTGGTTGAATTGCTCACAAGTCATGCTTTGATAAAGGGGTTTACATTTAGATATGGCTTTGTTTTAAGGGTTCACACTCCAAAAAAGGTTTGGAAACGCTGCTTTAAACATCCTATGCATTTAAGACAAACCTCAGGCGTGTCCATTATGGTTCATATGTGAAAAATGCTCTGCTTTAAGGAAATTGTGCATTAAGTATGAATAATACAAGCCAGCTACTGTAGTTTCTGAGTTTATTTAAAATGCATTCATTGATGTTTATAAGCTTGTGCACTAATGAAACATGCAGTTAAACCTTGCTTTTGTTAGGTAGGTATCTTTATGCTTTTTAAGGTTTGACTTGTAGTTCTACATTGAACTGCCTCTATGTTTTTGTATTTTTATTTTATATGGGTTGTTAAGACGGTTATTATTAAAAATGTATATATATATATATTCTGAGATGTATTGTCATCTGTTTTATCTTATGTTTCTGTTAGGAGTCTCTGTATATGTCCAATGTTTTATGTACAAACAAAATGATTCCCTGTTGCCTCGTTAAAATGCAGAAAGCCCACAGGACATTGTTTCCAACGTGCTGGCACAGTCACATCCTCGTTCCTAATTGCCTTTTTTTCCCCCTTGTGCATGCTGACACTGCTGTTATCACTTATAAAACATCCAACAGGCATGATGACATGATGATGACTCTGCACAGGCCAGTCTCTCCAGTACCTGTCTGCTTTGTAATATCAAATGCTGCAAGTCTTCAAAAGACACCGTGTCACACCATGTAACGCCCAGAGGCTTCTTTCAGGAATAAATTTGGCTGGAGATGTTGCTTCTCCTCGGGTCGATTCTGGTATGTATGTATGCCGCCCCTTCATCACAGGTCTTGGAGGACTTCCTACATCTCACAGTCTAGCACTGAATAGAATGATGCAACTCCTTCAAGTAAAGGACTGCAATGGAAAATGATGATGCCTCAAATTTGCATAGAGAATCTATAACCAACTGAACTGAACTTTATTGATCTACTTTGAATCATTAATCCTCTGGTGCACTTTTGTGGAAACTGTAGGTTCATAGTCTGCCATGTGGGGTCACTGTTTTGTCATATATGAGAATATGGTGTTTGAATTTTTTCAATTCTACTTACATTTAGGACAGTTTGCCCTAACCCCTTATCAGACACACATTATTATTTAAAGAAGAGTATTATTATTATAGGTCTTAAAATGTGTTTGGAGGGGATCTTAAGAACCCAGTCCTTCACCTATCCATGTACATTTTTCATCTTCAAATCAGATGACGGTCTGTCTATTTTATTATAGGTTAAAATAGTAGTTACATTGCCCTGCTGGGTGTAAGGGTGTGTGTGATTCCATCATATTAGCTTTGAGAATGTGTGAGTTTGTATCAAAGGTCAAAATTACACCCATTATTCTGGCTCATGGATGTGGCCCATACAAATTTCTAAGTTGTAACTAAGAACTTTTAATTTTTTTGTCCATCGACTAATCGTTGCAGCTCTAGACAGATGCTGTGACCAGCACAGGAAGCTGTTCACTCTTATGTTTCATAATCCCATGAGAAATGGGCCACTGTCACAAAAGGACACTTACAATTTCATTTTTTCATTCAAATATAACCCTCTATTCAGGGGGTCTTATTAGAGTGTTATATAAGTGTTATAATTATAGTGTGAATATAAGAAAGCGCATATAGGCTCATTTTGTGTCCTGTAATGACAGTGTTGGAAAGTAACTAAATTGGTATACTTTTTACTCCACTGCATGTATTTAATAACTTTAGTTTCTAGGTAATGCATAGATTCAGATGATAATACAAATTGTAATCAACAAATACATTATGATGTATTAGGATAGTTAGGATATTTATTGATCTCTGGGGAAAATTCACAAGTTATAGCTGTATATAAAGTAATTAAAATAATAACCCTATCTATACCAGCAGCATTAAAGTGATGGACACATTAATGTATCAATTATAATCCAATAAAATCCAATAATCTGAAATTAGCCTTTTGGCACTTATGGTATATTTTAATGCTAATACCTTTGTATTTTTACTTACACTGTGGTGCTAATTTTACTTAAAAGATCTGAGTAGGCCTATTTCTTCAACCACTGTGTAATGGTAATAAGGTAATTAAATCATGAGTCATCACACAATTAGCCTACAACTGAAATTCACATGATGTTATCCTTGATATGTGCAGTGATGAAGAAAATGTCTAATATTTGTTTGCTTCCTCTCTGCTGCTTGAGAACCTTCCAGTTCAGATTAGGGTGGATCTTTATGTCGACTTCACAATAATTGGAGTCAGTCGGACTTCTTGTTGGCTTTACAAATGAAAGGCAGTAGTGTTTCCTGCCGCTGTAACGGTGTCTTGAATCAACTAACAAGGTTGTCTTTATGTGAGAGCAGGGCGGGAGGGAGGCGCAGAGCTGCAGGGACCGGCGGACCCTGCATGGAGAGAGCGCTACTGTCAAGGTCACCACGTTAAGAAACAGAACTTCCGCTCAAAACCCTTAAAATAAAACGCCTATACATAATAAAATTGATGAATGGTGATATGCCTAGATCATAGACTGTATATCAGTCTATGGCCTAGATCTAAACTTTCCAAGTTTTCATCACAAGACTAGATAATAAGGTCAGATCACCGTTAAAAAAAACATACTTAGCATTGACTTAAATCAACTTAATGACTTCCTAGTTTTATTAGAATTGCTTATGAACATGATTTTGATCTAATGACAACTTGACATGTTTCAAGTCCACTAATACTAGTTAATATGCGTTGTATCTGTGACTGTTGTTGATCATAGTGTTGACATTAAGCTACTTTTTAGCAACATGACCCCTCCCAAAATCCAAATAGGTTAAGTATTTTTTTGAGGATTATAAATGGCAACTAATATTGCTCACATTGACATTGTTGACATTGGCGCTAAATTACTTCGTAGTTTGACGTGAGTGTCACAGACCCCACTGCTGTATTTGAAAAGGTAAAGCTAGATAGCGAGTTAGCTTAGCATAAAGGCCAGAAGTAGGGGGGCAAAGCAAGCCATTTTAAACTATAACCAGTAACGTCTCCTAAGTTGGTTCTTTCCAGAGTCATCTTAAAACCGCAAATGTTAGTTTTTTTTGTTGTTTTTTTTTTTACACTTGTTTAATCCATTTTTGTGTGCAGAAAGACAATACTGTGTTTTAGAGGTGCTGGATTTTGTTAGTAGTTCACTTTAGGGTAGAAAATCTAAGCTAACTTTAACGTTTAAATTATTGGAAGGGAAAGCGAAAAAGCGTAGATAACGTTATCTAGCTATGTTCATAGTTATTCGTAGTGTGCTGTGGGTCACAAGGAAGCCCACTTAAAACAATTTAATTTGTTAAAATATATTTTAAACACGCTAAAATCTGTTAAAACTCCAGCATGAAACAGGCAGTCAAAATATGTATTTAAACCTCTTAACTGATACGTGTGACTTAACCAAGACAAAATGTAGGCTATTTACGATTATGCAGCATTTCAGAATTGTATCTTGGTAAATTTATTTTATTTTGAAGGAAGCACCCCTCATGTTCCAGTGTTCGTCTGCCTCTCTTCGGCAGGCTTCACGCTATTTGGCGGTCCAAGCGCTCACACCCGCTCATGCTCTCGCATGTGTCGGTTGCAGACCGGTGGAGGGCTGCAGGGACGGGACCGCAGCACCGGGACAAAAACAAAGCCTCCACGCAGGATGGACTGAAGCAACGACTGCTGCAACTAGAGGTAAATTGACCGGGTGAGAGTACACTTTAACATTGTAAACTACAGATGTTGCAATGTCGATAGCCATAGTTTAAAACAGAATTATTACATCTTAATAGTTCGCATGTGATGAGTTTACGGTGAGCTTTCTCACCCTGCTCAATGTTAACTTCAAGTTTGCTGTATTTGCTGGAAATATCCAGCTACTTTTCGTGAGCAATCATGAAAAAACAGCTACCAATTGTAAAAATCTTTTCCATAATGCACTTTATGAACATACTTTGACTATGAAAGAGTCAACTGTGTGGATACAAGTTTTTGTTACATAGGCCTATTTAATATAAATGAAACAGTCCTTATCGTCAATGATGATGATGAAAGCCCTGCAGGTTATTAATCTGTGAGTCATGTTTTAGGTCACTTGAAAGCAAAATCACATGGAGGAATTAAAAAAAAAAACACCCACAATAATTTCTGGTGGGTAGACCCAGATAATAAAATTACATGCACTCAGTGAAAGTGCAGGTTTCCTTTCAGCATCTCACTTACACTCTCTCTCACACACACACACACACACACACACACACACACACACACACACACACACACACACACACACACACACACACACACATACATACTCATACAGGCATACACACACACAGTATGCAGCATACTGAGCGAGCTGGAGGTTTTATCAGGAAAATGGTTCTAATCCTGCTTAGTGCATTCACTAACAGGCACCTAGCACGCAGAAATATTTGGTTTGCAAGCTGACAGAGTTGTTTTTCTTATATCGGAAGAATGAAACTGGAGATTATGTGGGATTTGAGGTTGTTTAGCAAGCAGAGAAGAGAAAGACTCTGGAGAGTGTACACATAGTATGCTGAGGGTAAATAACTGTATGATGTGATACTTTATGACATATATGTGCTTTCTGTGCCTGGAAGATAAAGTTGCCCCATTTCATTTGATTGTGTGTATGTGTGTGTGTCTCTCTCCTACATGTGTGTTTATTCATTTTCAATGACTCTGGGAGTGTGTGTGTGTGTTCTCACTTTGTGTTGCAGTGCAGACAACATATAATCTCATGTTTCATAGATCAGATAACAGGAATCTTGCAGGACATGTTAATGGTGCTGATGTAATGTCCCTGCAGCGTATTGACAAAGTACCTCTGATGATATTACAGTTGTCTTTGCTCAGTTAGATAATGCTGATTTATAAAAATCTATTAAATTGAATGGAGAGCTTATGAATGACACTGAAGGGTTTATTTCCTCTAGGGCTGACTGTTAGTTGCCCCACATAAACCACTATAAATTATCAATAGCAGAGGGTGAAGAACACCACACACTATGCACGTTTGCATGCAAAGACACCACAGTTGAGAAATGCCACAGTTCAGCCTGGTAGTAATGTCTGTGTGGCAGTTAACTGTCCAGGGAGAAGAGGGAAGTAATGAGCTCTGGCCATGACTGAACTTGGCTCACTCTTGTTAACATCTTTCACAACTCATTTGCCAAACATTTCCGTCGGATAATGTTGCACAAGTGGCAAGAATGTTGTAAAGGTGATGATGTGCAATTATGACGGTGTGTTGCAGGTGAATAGCTGAAATGAACAGATGTGATTTGTGGACACACTGGAAATCATTTTTGTTGTGTAAATCTCAATTTGACTGCTCACTTGCTATCCCTATTGTCAACTATTCATAAATTTCCACTTGTAAAATCAGTGTCAGCTACTGTGAAGCATGCGGCACAGGGAGTGTCTTACTATACAAACTAAGATTTATTATAGTGCACCATGATTACGCAGAGATGAGCTGTGCCCTATCAGAATTGTATTGTGGTTTTCCATTGTGTTTTACTGAACGAGGGAATGCCCACTAATTTCCCCTCTGCACAGACATACTGTATATAGCACATTGTAAATTTGGGTGGTGGCTGTTATTGTGTTATTGGTTTATGGAGGAGATCAATCTGTACTAAAGGCACTAAAATCAATGTTTGTGTTCCACGCTGTTCATTTCAGATAGAAATCAGAGTAACTGTTGATGGCTGACAGAAACTACTTCTGTTTTAAAATGCTAGCAAAGCACTTCTCCATATTCTTGATAAGAGACAGATACAGAGTTTTAAAGCTGATAACGCTATCCACTTCTTCTCATATATTGGCTAACATACACCCATATATCCGCGATGAGCTTAAAATCCGACATAGAATGTGTAGCCCAACCAACAAACAAACAACACATAACATAGGCAAACATTTTGAGAATCCCTTAAAGAGACAATTAAATGAAAAATACCTTTTCCAAATTGTAACCCTGTGTTCCTGCATTAAATATGTTAAGAAATTAATATATTTTGGAGTATTTTTTATATCAAAATCCTTGTCTTTTCTCTTCCTGTAAAACAAAAATGAAATGTACTTTGGGTGGCGACTAGCAAACCGTATACGGCCTGCACTTTTTTTTCCCCCATTTGTTCCATTTCTGGCTTTATCTTTTCACTTGAAAAAGGGGTGGCAATTGACAATTATAATCATTATGATAAATTGTCTATAACATGTCAGAAAATGGTGAAAAAATATCTTCAGATGAATAATTGCAGATTGTCTGTCACATCTATCTATCTCTCTATCTCTCTATCTATCTATCTATCTATCTATCTATCTATCTATCTATCTATCTATCTATCTATCCATCTATCCATCTATCTATCTATCTATCTATCTATCTATCTATCTATCTATCTATCTATCTATCTATCTATCTATCTATCTATCTTTTGTGCTCTACATTGGCTGCAATGCAATGACCCATTTTCCCCATGGGGCCCATTCAAGTTTCATCTGATACCATCTAACCTAACTGTGAAGAAATGGGAACACTTTGAGGACCAACAGAGAGAAGAAGAGGAGGAGGAGGAGGAGGAGGAGGGTGGTGAATGTTAACACAGGCCATTTGTAGTGAAGTAGAAGAGTGTAATGTGGGGTTTTTTAAGGGCTCTCCAGATGGCACGTCGACAGGCAGGTTCCGGGGAAACCGGCCCCTAATGAATGGGAGGGAGAATCACCTGAGGGGACAAGAGACATCAAAGAACCTTTCTCTGCTTCACTCTCCTTCCTTCTCCTCCCACATGCTCACTTTATACTGACTTGTTCGTTTTCTCCTCTCACACCATGTATCTGATCAACTCGCTTAACCGTTCCCCTAAGTAATCTGTGGGCATATAGCTCTCACCAGCCTCATTTTTCTACTCATTTTTTAATTTATCCTAATTAATCTCTCCTCTCTTCCTTCTTCCCTCCTCTCCTAGCTTACACCCCTAGATGTTATTCCTCATTTTAGGCTGTAGGAAGACAGGATAGAGACATATAGACAGACAGTATGGTACAGATTTTAAACATGCATGGTTCTGTGGTTTATCAGGTTGTTTGTAATGATCACTGAGACCACTTAGAGAGAGTGGATGTGTATAGGAGGAGGGGGTTGTTTAAAGATTAATGCATCCATGCACTCTCATATAAACGTGTGCATGTTTGAGTATTGGACTGTAAGTAACTGTGAGTTCAAAGTTAAGGGAGAGTTGGCATTTTTAAAGGACAATAACAGCGATGTTGCATGTTTCAGTCCTTTCCATAACAGCCAATCATTTTACACACTGTTGCGATTAAAAAAAAACAGAATGAACTTTGTTTTAGGCATCAGTTGGTTTCCATTCATTACTGTACAATATGATACTCTTTTAGCAGTTTCTCTAAACTTGCTTTAGTTGGGTAATTTTTAACATCAAGTCTGCATTCATTTTTGTCAAAGTTGCATTATTGTGAGGTAACATGCAGACTCACTCAGTCTCAGATCCCTCAACTCAATTAAAGGGGAACACCTTTAATTTTACACCAAGTTCAGTTTACTACTCATCATAGTTGCCTGTGGAGACAGTTGTATCATGTCTGGTGGCTCTGGAGGAGCTATGTCATAAGTATATAATGATGTCATCAGGGCTATCTCAGCTTGGGCTTAAAGACAACATTTAAAACAAAAGGCCTGTGTTACAATCTGGGGGGCATGGAGTTTGATAGACCTGGGAGTTTATCAGTCAGGGATGGTCTAACAAAGAAGCGCTATTGGTTACATGATGTGAAATGTATGATTGAGTGATTTTGGAGCTGGACTGCTTATTGGAACTAATAGTCAGGATATATTCATTTATACAACAGCTGATACAAGGGGTTAACGAGAGTCCCGCCATAAATACGAACTGTGTAGGTATTGATTTATAGTTCAGCATTGTATTTCTCTAATTAGCACCACAACTCTAGACAGATTCATAGTGCATGCTTTAATTATTTGATTATGTGAAATGAAGTACGGCTGCAACTATGATTATTTTTCATTGTCGCTAAATCTGTCAATTATACATTGATTAGTTGTTTGGTCTTAAAATGTCAGAAAATGGGGAAACATGTCAATCAGTGTTTTTCAAAGCCCTCAAAACGTATTGTTTTGTCTACAACTCAAAGATATTCAGTATACTGCCATAGAGGAGTGACGAAATTATAACTTCTTAACTATAAGAACATATTCACATTTGAGAAACTGGAATCAGATAATTTAAACTTTTTTTTTTATAAAAATGACTCAAACTGATTAATCGATTATCAAAATAGTTGGCAAATAATTTAATAGTTGACAACTAATCGATTCATCTTTGCAGCTCTTATATGAAGGCCACCTCTGTTACTGAATATGAGACAATTCCATGCAGTCGCCGTATTTATGTTGTTTTGTACGCTGTGATAGCTGTTAGCGGTGCAGAGATCGCACTGAGCAGAAGGTTTGCAGTGGAAATGACTCGATGTATGCACAACTATAAATCCTTGCTTGTTATTTAAAATTTTCTCTGTCAAGTGGAACACTAAATCAATGGATTGCCCCTTTTAAACTGATTAACCTTGCAATGATTATCTAACTGTGGCCAAGCGTAATGCGGATTGGGTGTGATGGATTACACAACTCAAAGCATTTTAACTCAAATTTTTATGAGTCTGCTATTAGCCTTTCATTGCAGAATGGAAAACTCCCAGGAACAGAAGGAAAATAGTTAAAAACTCTTGAGCATGAATATGGAAATATAAAGTGTAGAATTTGCAGTTAAAGAGCTAAAACATGCAAGCATATGTACAGTATCTTCTATGTGGTTTGTGGCCCTGTGGTCTGCAATTTCTCTCTCTTCCACACACACTCAGGCACACACTCACATCCTCTCAGTCAATGCATGTGCAAAGTGTGTATGCCTTTGAAGAGAACATACTCTATGGTTTCAGTGCATACATTATTCTTTATAGCGTGAATATATTAAATACTAGCAGAGCACAGAGAGAATGAGCTCTTTAAATCTGACAGCAGGGCTGAGATGCTACATTTGTCACGATGAGAGGGTCACAAGGTTGCTTCTCAAATGCCTTAGACATTTAAAAGTTTGACCTGTGTAAGCTGTAGTACAGAGAGGTGCACACACACAGATACCCTGTCACCTGTGTGTGAATTCTGCTGCACTAGTGTAACTGACAACCAGAAATGACGCAGAGGGCTGAGAAGAAGAAATTCATTCTTTCTCTTTTCTGACAGCAAACTCCTGCAGTTCCATTTTTCTCACACCCTTTTTTTCCTTATTTTCACAAAGATAAACACATCACTGTTGACAGGCGTTAAGAGGTTAACGTTAATATTCTTTCTGCAAATGTAACAGATATACACATACACATATTGCCACTTAGATACACACTAATTGAAGCACACACAAATGCCCCATGGGCAGGAAGCTGCAGCAGGACGGGAGGAAGTGGTTTTGGAGGCTGAAACAGATGCAGCGGAGCTCTGTTTTGGAAAAACATCTCTGGCCACCAAACACTAAATCATTCTTTTTCTCCCCTCTCTTTTTCTCTTCTTTATGACAGGCAGCCTGATCATTTATTTTATCTCTCTCTGGCCATCTCGCAGAGAGAATGAAATATTTGAAAAGGAAGGAAACCCATTTATCAGTTATGTCGTCTCAGGAAGTGAGGAAATGTGTCCCCTGCCTTGTTTCTCTGTTGGTAAACAACCCTGACAGTGTCTATGTTGCATGTAGATTTATTAGTTCTGTTATGCAAAGAGGATTTTGGCAATTTCAGTTCCAGGAGATCTTTGTTAGAGGATGTGCCAGAACAGTTAAGGTTGAAACAAACACCAGGAAACAGTAATCAGGTGCTGATCCTGTCAGGCACAGAGTTAGAGAGGGAAGTCACTGCTCCAAAAAACAAGAACTGTTAGATTTGATAACCGTTTCAGTCTAACCATTTTGAGGACATACTGTTAATACTGGGTGGAATTACTGGAAGTCTTGACGTCTTCGGTTCTTGTGTGAAGCTTAAGTATCTCATCAACAAAGTTTTCTGTGTAATATTCAGATAACTATAAATAAAGGAAACAACGAAATAAATTGTTGCTCAAGTTACAGGAAAGGTCAGGGAAGCACCAAAGTAACTGGATTCATTCCCTGGGAACCATGCATATTTGTACGAAATGTCATGGCCATCCCTAGAGTGACATCTGCATGGCTGAAACAACCAAGGAAAACTAAGGAAACAGTATACATTGCATTTCTTTTATGGATTTCTTAACTATTTCTAATACAATAATACTTGTTTTACACAATGTGTAAAGGAAATATAAATGTCACATAGCAAGTATTATTTCAGGAAATACTTTAAAGTTAAGCATTATATGGGCAAGTACGGTAACACAAAGCAGGAAATGACAGACGCCTGTTTCGACATCGCACCACCCATAAAATCAAACATGATTATTTAGCCGCCAGTGTTCCTGTGCTGCAGCCATGCCTATCCCCACGGGGAGTCAAATAACCAGGACTGAATCAACTCATTCATTCCCGGTGAGACTCAGTAGTTTGACTGTGACTCTCTGCACATAAATCTCAGTCACACCAGCCACTTTACAGTGATGAATCTTTCTCCTGGAGCGTAACAACAGGGATTGACTGCTTTGCCGTCGAGGGTCTGTACCGCTATTGTGTTTGTGATGCATTTGGCAATTGTTTCTAAAAGTAACACGTCTTAACAAGAAATACAGCGCTGTCAGATACAGATAGGCATTGTTGTTTCAGTATCATGTACTACATAAACATTTTATAGCCTATATTTTATATAAGTGCTGACAATATTTGTCAATAAGTTAATCAACAGTAAAAAAAAAAAAAAAAAAAATGACGTGAATAATAATGTAATTGTTTAAAGGAATAGTTCATTATTTTGGGAAATAACCTTATTTGTTTTTGTACAGATTAAACAATACAGTCAAAATGATTAATTGGAAAAAATAAACAACAGATTAATTGATAATAGAAATAACTTGTTGTAAATGATTGATGTTTTATAGTGTGTTGTATATTTAGAGAGAGGCGTCTTGGCATAAAAGATATGTGAAGAAAATGCTTTAAATTACTTTTATCAATAGTCGTTTTAAAATGTATAGCTATACGTGATATTTGTCTTGTGATTGGTGATTGTGTGAAGATAAGCATGTTCTGCTCAAGGCTTACTCTTAAGTCTAAATAAAAATGCAAAAAAGTGCATTTGTTGCTCAATAGAAAGGCAAATTGACCTTTACAATGTCATAACTAAGTGCATGCTTTATTTTGTTTGAATGGTTTGTGATTCACTGGCATCAGTGCCAATGTGCAGTTTGTTACGGGAAGTCATGAAACCAGGAAAGTCAAAGTCATCTGGGAGGAGTGATGTCATTATTTAAGGGTTCCCAGCTTGTGATCACATGGATACAAGACTAGGGAGAGCTGCTTGTGAACCAACCAGTTAATAAACTGCCACCACAACATTAATGGGATGACATATTTATGGGCTCATAGAATGACATCATGAGGATTTTTCTGTAATTTAAAAGGATGATACTCCATCACAGACGCCATATTTTGCTCTCCAGCTCTCACTCACCCACTTTCCCCTGCGAGCACCCTCTCCTCAAACATTCCCTAAGTCGGCAGTGGAGGTACTGCTGGAGAGACGCCCTGTCTCTCCTGATTCAGCCGTCTGTTAGAGCACAGTCCAGTATTCACTCCTGCCACATACTAATCCTTTCATTAGGCTCGGCTTCAGGCTGCCCTGTCAAAGAGCTGTCTGTGTGAGGAGTCAAGAGAGGCCGAGAATGATGCACAGAGATACATTTACAGATACATACTGTAACTCAAACACTGAAACACCTTCCCACAAAAACACACATATATACACATGTATGTATATATATATATATATATATATATATATATATATATATATATATATATATATATATTTATATATGCACACTCAAGGCTCCCATTCACACATCCAAATTCACCATAATGTCACTCACCTTTTCTGTACTGGTGTAGGATATAAGTCAGCATCTACTCTCTTATATTATATTTTTGGCAATATTTGATCACATCATGATCACCTTTTGAGCTTCGGACCCCTTAAAATGAAGCAATGACCACTCCTAATTGTGGGTTGATTAATTTTAAGGATTGTTATTGTTTGCTGAAGAAATTAAAGTCATTCACCAGAAAAAAGTAAGAGAAAGAAAACCATAATGCTGTGAATCAAAAATATTCTTTTTTTAAAAAATTTATTTATAGATAGACTAGTTGGGAAATATGTTTTGCTCACTTTCTTGCCAAGAGTTAGAGGAGTAGATTGATTCTACTCTCACGTCTATACACTAAATATGGAGGTAGAGCCAGGAAATGCTTAGCTTAGCTTAGCTTAGCATAAAGACTGGAAGCAGCAGTTAGCATTCCTCCGTCGGAAAGTAACAAAATCCATAACTTTTTTGTACAAACAGTCTTAGGCAGTGTCCTCATTGAGGATTCTAGTGGTCTGAGGGTCTCAGTGCTGGCCTGGTGTACCTGGAACCTTCTACCTGACCTCAACAGAGAGCCGGCAACTTTTTGTTTTTCTGGGTCAAAATTTAAACTTTTTTTTTTCAATGGTTTTGTGGTCTTTTATGGCACCCGATGTTTTTGTCACCTTTTTCGATGTTTTTGAAGCCTTTCCCGACGTTTTTGTCGCTTTTTTCCAAGTTTTTTGTCCATCTTTTTCTGCACTTTGTTTTGGACGTTTTTGTTGTTTTTTCCAAGTTTTTTCAGCAGTCTCTGCCTTGCCTTTCTCACCACTGAGTCAGTATGCAGGTATATATACAGTAGACAGATGTACCGGATATGTCCTAGTTTCCACTGAACACACTCACAATAACACAGTGTGATCTGTACACTTTTAAGCACACTCTTTCACTTTGCCTCATTTTCTCACACATCAGTGACAACATTGTTTTCCAGAAGCTGCAGTCCTGAAGGAATGCTTAGTTTGGCGAAGGCAGTTAAACTCTTTTTGCCATACTAAAGTAACATGTCAAAGTGGCCTGGCATGTTTTTGACTTTTAAATGCCACAAGTAACCATGATGGGATGGAGTTTGGTGGAGGTCAAAATGTTAAGAATAATTGTCTGACAAACCGCTCTCCTTTCTGTTCTCTGTCAGGAAAACAACATGGGGAAACCACCGCTCACCACAGAGGATTTGCTTTCTCATGAAACATAACATTTTTGCCCTGTCCGCCACACTGCTTCATCTGGGCTGATGCGAAAAGGACGTTATGAACTGACTGAGGGAGTCAGCGAACAGATGAGTCACATATGAGTGATAGCTGATGTAACATCGTTTGGGCCTGAGTCTTCTTGCTGACCATGGAGCTAATTGGACCAACAGAAAGGAAAAAAGTGTTTTTTCTCATACGTTCACCCTGCCAATGACAAAACAAATCACAATCTCAGGCAGTGGAGAGGCGATGACCTAATTCAGATGAAATGACCTCATACTGATAAGTAGCTGGCCTCCTCACTGGGTGATGGAACATAATCACAAATGGACTCTTATCATCAAGGCTGGAGTGTGTGAGGTTACATGATATTTCGGAGTGTGTGTGTGTGTGTGTGTGTGTGTGTGTGTGTGTGTATGTTTAACGCAGAGGAGTGAGTTTTGATGCTACATGCAGCAATGTTGCGGCGTGGTCTGCTAGCCTGGGTCTCCCGTGTTGGAGGCGTGCTGGTGCTCCTCTGCTGCTCCCTGTCGCTCCTCTATGTGATGACCTGCAGCCCCCCCCACTCTGATGGCCCTCCACTGAGCCATGCTCTCCCCCGCGCTGGACCCAACCACCCCGGCCTAGGGGGCACGGGGCCGGGGATTGGAGCAGGCGTAGGTGGGACAGGAGGAGCACGAGCTCCTCAAAGCGGTGGACAGCCGGGTGTTCAATCTTATCAGGTGCTCCTCCAAGAGCGCGAGGAGCAGCATCGCCTCCACATCTCCTCCTTGAAGAAGCAGATAGCTCAGCTCAAGGAGGCTCTGCAGGAGCGTAGCCAGCAGCTGAAAGGAGTGCAGGAGAGCCTGAAGAGAGCTGCTGGGGGCCCAGCAGAGGGACAGGAAGCCGGGGCTGTGTCCCAGGGAGGCGGTCTCGGGGAGGCTCAGGGAGCCAAGAGCCAGCAGGCGGACCTCCAGGAGTTCCTGCGGAGCCAGCTGTCGAAGGCCGAGGTGACCGCAGGCACCAGGCTGCCCAGCGAGTATGCGGTGGTGCCCTTTGAGAGTTTCACCCTGCAGAGGGTGTACCAGCTGGAGATGGGGCTGACGCGTCACCCCGAGGAGAAGCCAGTGAGAAAGGACAAGAGAGAGGCGCTGGGGGAGGTGCTGGAGATGGCCCTGCACAGCCTCAACACGCCATCATCCCAGCAAGACAGCAGGGGCGCAGCAGAAAAAACTCAAACAAGCAAAGTGTACACACCATCTGACTTCATAGAAGGTGAGAACACATCAAATGTCTACAACAAATTTGCAACAGTAAATGTGTTTTGAAGCTGCCTGGATTATTCGTTTTCTGTTAACATAATGAGGAAATGTTAATGCATCTCACAGGTATGGTTATGTTTGGGCACTTAATTCTCTGGTTTAATACAAAAAAGTCCACAGTAACTTGAAGCATGAGACACGTGCTTATTAACATTGAACTAAAACCACAATCTTTCCTTGACCTTAACCAAAACTGCTTTTGTTGCATAAACTTAACCTAAAGGTTTAATCATCACAAGATCATCCTCAGCCAATCAGAGTACATGTTTGGATAAACGGATGGTTATGTTGGACTTCGCATAGCTCAGAGTCATGTGCGTTAACGGCAACCTAACTCTGTCTGCCCTATAGATAATAGCAATTTGTCACCACAACATAATTTGGAAAACAAATGAGTTCTATACAAACGGAATTTCCTGGACACATGTTTTTCTACATCCAAACACTATACTCCACTTTGTTCTTCAACCTTCAACCGATCTTTTTTTTGTACATGAATCCCTGGAAGGTCAGATATATGTGAGTGTGTTTGTGTAAAGGTACAGCCAGGATATCCTCCTAATCTTAGTTCTGCTCAGCTCTGATCACAACAGGAAATTAATTCAGATGCTCCTCATTCACAGTGGAGCATCTCTTGTTGGGGTATTTTAGTGTGTGTGTGTGTGTGTGTGTGTGTGTGTGTGTGTGTGTGTGTGTGTGTGTGTGTGTGTGTGTGTGTGTGTGTGTGTGTGTGTGTGTGTGTGTGTGTGTGTGTGTGTTCTTTAAAGGTCACCACCTTCAGTGTGCGAGTGGGTGGAGGTTTTAAAGTGAGCAATTGGGGCTCGGAAATTGTCGGAAATGAGCCATAGGTCAGAATATGGAGCTTGTGTGTGGTCCCATTTACTGTAATGTGTTTATCTTACAGTGATTTTAATAGATGTGCATACATTTGTGCGTTTCTAGGTGTAAACAACCTCCACAATTCCTCAACAAGACAGCAGGAGAGTGCAGCTTAGCTTTTAATGAAATAGCAACTCCCTCCTGCTCATATTTGTTTGCACTTATTGCTCTTTAATGGACTCGGACATTGTTTTTTTGTTTTTTTTTAGCACATCTTGAACAAGCTGTGATTTATCCAACCCTGCCGGCTAGAAAAGTAAAAGGCAGTCTAGATGGCCAGACTGACAAAAGCATCTTCGGGGTGCTTTCAGGGCTGCATTGGCAAGCTAGTGAGCTGAAACTGCACACAAATAGAGGAGGTATGCAAAAAGAACTTGTTAACCACTGAGTTCTGTCCTTAGTAAGGGACAGAAAAGTGCAGTTAGACAGAAGGACACAGACAGGAAGTGAAGTCTAAAGTGCCCAGCCTATTTACCAAAAGAAAGCTTATCGTGTCTCATCACAGGAAGCTGGCCGACTTAACAAGAAGACCTTAATTCAAGATGCTATCAGACTGCAAATCCTTGCCCACAGACATCTTTCTGTTCTTTCTCTTCTTCTTTTTCTGACTTGCTCTTCACTTTCTTCTTGATTTATTTGTATCTATCTATATTTGCCATCCAAGCTCTCTGATGTCTATTTCCAGTGATTCCTCTTTCTCCCTGTCTGTTTTTTTTTCTCTGGTCTCACTTCTCACTTTCTGTACCCCATTTCCATTTTTCTTTCTACCCCGACTGACCCCAGTAGGTCAATTTGCAAGTAATAATCCTTGTAATAGCAGAGTAATTGAAAAACAACTTCTCTCTGGAGGAACATGCTGACTGAAATTTGTCTGACCAGAATAGACTCTCTCTCAGTGTGTGTGTGTGTGTGTGTGTGTGTGTGTGTGTGTGTGTGTGTGTGTGTGTGTGTGTGTGTGTGTGTGTGTGTGTGTGTGTGTTATAGGTTTATGTACAGTTATGGCTTGTTGCCCAGCAGCAGAGTGCATGGACAATGTCTTCTGTGGCCTCATATGCCCTCCTTCTTTCCCCACATATAACATCAGCATCACAACCTGATGCTAAAAATGATGTTCCTTTATAAAAAGATGATCATTTTTTATGTTAAATTCTAACGTGGGAAAACAGGATCCTTGGCACTTTGAAACACATAAATCCATAAGGGATTTAAACACCCTGGAGAAAATAAGTAAAACAACATCATTGCGACAAAGAAAGACACAGAGGAACTTCAGGCACAGAAACTTAAATCTGACATTAAAACTCACTTATGTACAACAAAAATACCGTCACATTGTTATTGCACTGGGTTACAGTTCATGTGCCAGAACTTTCTTAAATTAAATGAAGAAAAACTGAGGTGGTTGTTTTTGGAGCAAAAGAGGAAGGATATCAAGGGTTAAAGGACTTATGTCTCACCAGGATTTGGAAAAACTTGTCCATGCTTTTGTCTTCAGTAGACTTGACTATTGTAACGGTGTCCTTACAGGTCTCCCTAAAAAATCAGACAGCTGCAGCTGATTCAGAACACTGCTGCTCGTGTCCTCACTAAGACCAAGAAAGTGGATCGCATCACTCCAGTTCTTATGTCTTTACACTGGTTTCCTGTTCCTCACAGAATAGATTTCAAAATTCTTCTTCTTTTAAATCAAGGCTGAAGACCGTTCTTTTTGATGTTGCCTTTCTTTAATTTATTGTACTGCACTGTGAATTTTATTCTTGTATTTTATGTATTTTTCTAACTGCTTTTTAATGTTTTATGTAAAGCACTTTGAATTGCACTGTTGCTGAAATGTGCTATATAAATAAAGCTGCCTTGCCTTACATTTACATCATTGTAAGTTAATATGTTGGTATATAAGTTAATGTAAAATATACACACACAATATATTTCTTTCTCGAAGTTATTAGAAGTTGTTTATTTACGTTTTGTGAAATACACTTTCTTCCCAGGAATTAGATGAGAAGATTGATAACAAGCTAAATCAAATAAACAGGCTACTATTAGATATTACTGTTGTATATAAATACAGCCATTGATTATCACAAAAACATGCAGGGTCACCGGCACTAATATCTAAGTTATTTAAGTTTGTTTGCTCATTAGCTCATATGTTTCTCCCATCAGGTATCACCCGCACAGAGAAGGACAAAGGGACGCTGTATGAGCTGAGCTTCAGAGGGGAGTCCAGTAATGAATTCAGGCGCCTGGTCCTCTTCCGTCCCTTTGGACCACTGATGAAGGTGAAAAATGAGAGGGTGGACACAGCAAATGTCCCGATTAACATCATCGTCCCGCTGTCCAGACGCACGGATAAGTTCAAACACTTCATGCACAACTTCAGGTGAGACTGCGATTTAAACTTTTTTTTCTTTCTTCTTGTTCTGTTTCTTCTTGTTCTGTTTCCAGACGTTAATTGCAAAGTCACACAAACAATGGGACCTAAACAAGAAGCCCCACAATGAATTATTTAATACGGTTTGTTGTGTCACACGTAACTAATTCAGGAAAATGTGATACTGTGTTGTTCAAACCCAGTTTCAATTCCAGTTTTACTTTTTAATTGGGGATCAGGCAGACAGGGACAAGAGTTGGGCGAGATTAGAGGAAAGAAAATTAACATCAGAGAGACTGTGTCTGACTGTGTGAAAGTGTTTTCCTTTTTATTTTGAAGAAACATGTAATTAATATTTTGAAACCGCACATATAGTGTTATCAGTTAATTGTTTTGGTGCTGGTGGGCATAATCAGAATGTAAACAAATCTGAGAGCTTTAAATGATTCAGACAAGAGCATAAATAAAGATGGCCTCACAGATCTCAGCCCAGTTTTTATCAGTTGCAACATGACCACAGGTTATTTAATTTCATACGTATAAAATTTTAATGCATAGAGCTAATAAGCATCTCAAATATACCAGATTATATCACAAATAGATCCAGGCTAGTATGTGTATGTGATATAAACAATGAATGATTTTTTATTAAAAAAAACTTTAATGGGCTGATTATCTGCAAGGTGAAAATAAATATGAATGAATAACTGCTGTCATTTGAAAAATCCTTTATATTTTAGCACACAAAACTGATCAGCTAACAGCAAAGCGTGCTTCACTCAGCTCGGCAGCACGTCACCATCAGTTGAGGAAATGTCCTTTTTAATGTCTGTGATTTATTGGGCATCCGCTGCTGCTTATCACAGCTCTTTTTACATGGTAAATCCTGCTTAGTAGCGGTGTTCCAGCCCATTAAAATGCCCCCCTGGGCAGACCAGCAGCATTTGATATACAGCATGGCAAGAAGTATACTTACTTGAAAGAGTCAGCGAATCGCTGAGCAAACAGTTTACCCTTATCCATATTAAAGTGTACTAGGAGAAAGTGTGTGTGTGTGTGTGTGTGTGTGTGTGTGTGTGTGTGTGTGTGTGTGTGTGTGTGTGTGTGTGTGTGTGTGTGTGTGTGTGTGTGTGTGTGTGTGTGTGTGTGTGTGTGTGTGTGTTGGAGGTGATAACAGTGAGTAACTGCGCATTTGTCAAATATTCTCTATTCACATTTAGACTGGAAAATAACAGCATTTATGCTGCTATATTTCCAAAGTGCAGAATATAGAGATAAAATGTGAATTCACAAAAACACAAACAAACTGTTTGTGTATGGATGGATGGATGGATGGATGGATGGATGGATGGATGGATGGATGGATGGATGGATGGATGGATGGATGGATGGATGGATGGATGGATGGATGGATGGATGGATGGATGGATGGATGGATGGATGGATGGATGGATGGATGGATGGATGGATGGATGGATGGATGGATGGATGGATGGATGGACAAACAAACTGTAAACACTTGCAGACAGACACTCTGGAGTTTTAAAAGGCAAATATTGCTCTTACTACATGATGAAATAATTATAGTGACAAATTGAAGAATGCCTCATCAGATCCCAGAAAAAAAAACAATTTACTTCTAATAATGGCATTAGAGAGAGGCTTTAACAAAACAGAATCTATAATGATTTTACTGTAAATGTCTACTCAGTATCCTCCGCATACATTTAGTCATTTGTAAGCATTTTGTGTTCATCTAGTTATGTGTTATGAGACATTTTTCCCAATGTGATTCTGGGGAGAATCTCACAAATGTGTGTATGTGTCCCCAGTGGGAGAGGAGGTGAATTATCTTCAGCATGTGCTTGAGATATTTGACATTTCTCCATCAAAGTGCCTGCAGGCATCTCTCACCTGGTCTCTCTTTTACTCAAGTTCAATCTCTCCCTGCTGTAACGTAGTGTCAGAATGAGGAGAGCCAGGATTATTGCCGAGAATGACGATTTTTTTTCATTAGCAATTCAATTGTCTGTTAATTTTTTTAATGAATGAATGAAATCATTATTTAGTCTAGAAATGTGAAACAAGAACAATACAATCTCCCAGATCCAAAGGTGACGTCTTTTTAAATGCATGTTTTGTCAAACTAACCCTAAGAGATCAAATGTGCAGTAATGTAACAGAGAGAAGCAGTAAATCATCATGTTTGAAAAGCTGTAACCTGCAAATGTTTTATTTATTTTATAACCTTTTTTTAAAACCCTCATTTGATCACAGTGCTCTTCCTTCCTGCTCAGTTGTAGAACGCTTTCATCCATAATGTCCCTTCCTTTGTGTGTGTGTGTGTGTGTGTGTGTGTGTGTGTCTGTGTGTGTGTGTGTGTGTGTCTGTGTGTGTGTGTGTGTGTGTGTGTGTACAGGGAAGTCTGTGTGCGTCAGGACGGCCGGGTCCATCTGACGGTGGTGTATTTTGGGAAAGAGCAGATGAGTGAAGTCCGCAGCACTCTGGAGAACACATCCAGGTGAGTTGGAAGCCCAGCTAAGATCAGATCTTTGGATTAGAGGCCAAACACACAATATGGATGGCAATTTATGTAGTGAAATTATCCCTGCCACAGTCACGCAACCGCTCTCAGAAGCACACGCTATAACAAAACATATTTCCACACATACAGCAGAAACCTCTCTTCTTCTTCCATTTCTGATCTGTCTCTCTCTCTCTCTCATGACACACACATACACACACACACCTGCTGGCTCGGCGTCCTGCCACAGCTAGTCATCTGTCTGATGAATAATAGACCAGTGTGCCACCCACGCTGAGGAGCTGAGAGCCTCCAGCCAACACAGATAAATTACAGCATGCCTGTGATCATCCCTGACTCACTCTCAAGCTCTCACATGGACCCCTCGACACCCACACCTCTGGAGACGATCGCTGCTGGCTGCTCAGAAGTCAGATCTGCTGTGGACTGAGCCTCAGATTCCCCAAGGGGGTTGCTATGGTGACGCTTGTCGATTTCCCGTCTCTCAAGGTTTTTCTGCGGCCTTGATACAGTCGGACTAGCTCTAGTATCACACAGCGTGTCTTTGTCCCTTTGGGTCTTTGACCAGCTGCTGTCGCTGAGGGGGGGAACTGTGAAGATAAAAAAGGCAGCGTTAAATACCTTTTGAAGTGAAGAAGAAGGCAAAATTCAGAAAAGAAGGAAAGACAAACAGAAACATACATGCCTGTAATATTATTGATTTTTAGTTTGGAAGAATTCTAAAAGGAATAAGGAAAAACGGTCGGAGCAAAAGTAAGTGGAGGTACAGTCAGTGTTGGATAAAGTACACTGTCCTATCAGCGGTTCTGCCTTGAACTTTTTAATGTTTTTTTTATGCTTCTCACAACCGAACAATGCATTCACCAGTTATGCAGCAACTTATCTGGGTGTGAGTCAGTGTCTGTAATCAGCACTGTGTGGTACTTTTCTTTTATCTGGCTTTCAGACTGTGCCTGAAATGAATGGGAATCATCACTGTAAGATAACTACCTGTTCCATTATCTTGGAGCCAGGCAGACACACATGTATACAGTATACGCACAGATAGGATCATAAACTGCATAAAGGCACACAGACGAAGATGCGTGCAATCGGGCTGCAACTGAGGGTTTTTGTCTTAACTGAGTTATTTATTTTTTTGATGAATACATTATCTTTTAGTTTTTAAAGTGTCTGATGTGGTTGGACAGCATGTCCAACAAACTGATTCTTTTCAAGCATAAACTGGCCCTTAGGCTCAGCAGTGATTTGAGCTAATGGTAACGACAGCATGCTAACAGCTATATTGACATAAATCAAAGTATTGGACATTTTGACATTTTAATCTGATGATGGTGCTAGAGGAAGTCAGGGGATCACCAAAGTCCACCAAAAGAGCATAAATATCTGTACCAAATGTCATGGCAATACATCCAAATCCAATTAAAAACAACCAAATGTGAATCTGATGGTAGCGCTAGAGGATAAAGCAGGGGATTACCAAAGTCATTAGGATTTAAGCACAAACCAGTCTTTGCATTTGCGAAGTTGTATTGAACCAATTGTGGGTAATTTTACTTATATATAAATGATAATTGAATCAATTATCACTACTGTCTTTTATCGACTAACCCATCTGTTACACTAATTGACTGATCGTCTCAGCAGTAGCGCACACATGCATGCAAATACTAACAAATGCTATTCAGCTTAACCTAACATAATCCTAATTACAATTTTGACTGTAAAAACTAAGTCCAAACCCCTAAAAGAGGAGTTTAATATTGGCCAAATGTCCTCACTTTGAAGGTCTAAAAGCAAATTATTTCACACCAAGATACTGTGCAAACACACACACACACACACACACACACACACACACACACACACACACACACACACACACACACACACACAAGTCAATATCTGTTCCCAGCAGTGATGGCATCATTAGTGGCTGATCTGATTCTACACTGCCCTTCCTACAAATTAAATTCATCTCTAGAAACTGCGTCTGCTCCCAAACAACCTCTAGCTATTTTTCCTTTTTCTTTTCTTTTTTAAATCACATGCAGTCACACTCCCTGCTTTTTAGTAGCACAGTGTCCCTGCTGAATTTCTTCCAAAAGAGCATTTATACGATCACCAGCTAAAGTGAGCTACTTGAAGCAAATTTCTAACAAGATCTAAATTGTCAAGGATCTCAGCCAGCTTTCTAACCCCAATCAACCTCTTTTCAGTGATTAAATGAGCGTAAAAGAATGTGTTTTTTTTGCAGGTGCTAATTATTTGGGTGTATATATCAAAGGCCAAACCAGGTCTACTACTAACAAAAGCCACAAAAAAACAGAATATAGGAGATAGAATAGCAACGCACTAGAAAAATCAGAGCATCAGTTTTCAAGCATTCTGCCAGACACCGGGGATATCGTTTAAAATAGATAGGATCAGCTGCTGAACTTTTCAGTATATTGCTTACACATCCATACTTCAAAGCCTGAACTCAGGCTCTAACCATTGGGGGGCATGTAAGTTCCTGAGCCTTACATGCTCAAGAATTATGATCGAGAATGTGAGATAAAGCTGAAGAGATAGAGAAAAGAGGGAGTGAGGTTGTGTGTAACGGAAGGAGAAGATTAAGCGATCTGTTTTAAAGAGATACCAGTCAATATGAATAAGTACTGTGTTTCAGATGCAGGGGAGAGACGATGGCTGAGGGGGGATCAGTGAGACAGTAAGTTAGAGGAGAGGTGTAAAGATAAGATGGGAGAGAAAGTTGGAAAAAAGTCAGATTTTCCGAGAATGGAAGAAGAGCATGAACAAGGATATCAAAGTACGTTAAGATGAAAGAGAAGCATCGGAAATTTGAACAAAGAAACGAAGGATGAGATTATTCTGTCACTCATTCAGCTACAATCTTTACCTCAACTCGTGTCAGCCTCTCCAATAAGCCTTTCATGTTATGGTGGCATTTCATTCAGTTCACAGACGGGTCGACAACTCTCTGAAGAGCCTCTGACAGCTCTGAGGAAGCGAGAAGATAATGTCCAGCAGAAGGTGAATGAGAAATTAGGAGTGGATGAAATGATTAACAAATCATGGAGGAGTTTTGAAAGCTGTCCAATATATTTATTTAAAGAGAGTCTCTACAAATCGCCAGTACCCAATTTTGCAAATTACTCACTGCTGATAACTCGTGTAGCTGTCTTGCCTGAGAGTGAGAGTGATCACAACAATTCTAAATTTTTTATAGCATGCACTTATACCTCTCCATTACATGCACAGACTGCTGATTCCCCAGCTCACTGTAAAGCACTAGCTTTTTTTTCTTCTTCTGCACAATAGCCCAGAAAGGATACACAGCCTCGCTTCTCTGTAAACAGCAGAAAGGTGGCAGACAAATAGGGGAAATGAGTTGCTTAAAATGTATAGTCATTAGAAATTCACAGGTAGAAGAGAGTTGGCATTGCTGCATCAGAGCATAGAGAGATGTTGAGGAAGTGAAAACAGTTTAGCTTATTTAGTTGAAATGAATGTATGAGGCAAGAGACTTGACTTCATTTGCACAAACTTGAAAGTGTTTTACTACTACGCAGTATTTTGCCAAATAAAACTGACACACAAAAAAATGTAGTGGTGCTACTAGAGGGCGTGAAATTCAAATGTCCGTATAGTCCGTAAAGTATAAAACCCAATGTACAGCTGAGGCTAATGGGAATGTCATTGGTTTTGTATTTGGTCATAAAGCAAAATATTGGACACATTCTGACTAGAAGATGTCGTTAGAGAAAAAATTAAAGATCAACAAAGTAAGGATAGTTCATCCTGATGGAAACATGAATGTCTGCACCAAATCCATCCAACAGTTGTTGAGACATTTTACTCAAAACCACAAGCCAACCTCATGATGGCGCTAGAGGAAATGTCAGGAGATCAACAAACTCATTAGGATTCATCTTAAACGTTTGTTCCAATCCATCCAGTAGATGTTGAGATATTTTACTAGATAAATGAAAACATTGATCGGTTGTGGACGCTTGAGAAAAAGTCAGGGGCTCACCAAAATCATTAGAAGTTATCTTCTGGGGAACAAGAATGTTGTGGTGGTGGGCCGACAGACTCACCAACATTGCCACCCCTGGAGCAATGTTACTATCATGGGCAAATAGAAAGAATGCTTCACTGTTATCTCAGAAACATGTTGAGACTGAAAATAATCCCGGATATGGCCACATAGAGGCCAAGAATTTTCACAAACACTAAACACAGTGTCTGCTGTCAGTCCTGAAGCTATAATGGCAAAAACATGTAAATGGTTACACACTCACAGTGAAAGAAAATCTGGTTTCCCTTTCCTGTCTTGAGCAGAACTAACAGGATCAGGACTGCTGCTGAGAAACAACATGACAGCTCTTAACAGGCTTCTCACTCTGACACAATTTCAACAATTTAGCCCCTTGTAGGTACCAGCCACCACGCCCACAGTAAATAAATTGACTATTTTCAGCCAAAGAGATTACATTTTCCCCTAAATAGCAGTAATCAGGAAAATATTACCACCATAAAATTATGAATTATTTATAACTACAATCATTGCAGATTCATGTCTGTACGCCTAATGAGAATACTACTGCCAGGAGACGCGGGGGAAACACTAGCCTGAATCTGTCCAATAGTAACAAAATCAACCTAGAATTTACATTACACAGTATCTGTTTGTTTAATTTATTCCAAAACCAACAACTTCAGCTAGCAGGCAGATTAGTTTTTACCTTTGGACATAGCCATGCTAGCTGTTACCCTGCGCTTCCTGTCTTTAAGGGGCTTAGCTGCATGCAGTATATTAGCATATCTCACAGCCCAGTGTCCTCTGTATATTTGTCAAGGAGTATTGGTTTTCAGGACAGATTTACATCAATTTAGTCCTTTGCCCTTAGTTAAATCAATTAAAGTAAACATCAGTGAAATTCAAAGTGACACATGCATGCAAATGATCTCACTGAGCTGTACCAAAATCTAAAACAACGCTCCAAGAAGACCAGAAATCTAACAAAATCTGCATACCAGCATTTCTAAAGCTCACTAAATGATACATATTTGGGTTCTTTTCATACATACCCCAACCGAACCCCCAGTAAAACCATAAATAGTCGTTTTTACGTTTTAGTTTTTCTACGGACTAAACAAACGATATATTTTTTTTAGTTATAGAGGTGCTGATAGACGTGTTCGTACAAAAACATGTACATTAACCAAAACGTTAAAATCTCTTAAGAGGTGCTGGTTTGTGGTGAACCTCTGGACAGAGCCAGCCATGCTGTCTTTATGCTAAGCTAAGATAATAAGCTGATGGCTGTAGCTTCATATTGAGCGTACAGAGTGGTATCGATCTTGTCATCTAACTCTTGTAAAGAAAGCTATTACGAGTATTCTCCAAAATGTCAAAAAATTCCTTTAAAACAAAGGAGGACATCATGTTTTGCTTAACAACATACAATCTATATTCCATCACTTTTGTTTTGTTTTAATTTGCAAGAAATAAGCAATTTATTTCAGTCACTGAGACGCTCCTATTGAAAGTTTTCTCTTCATCTCTGACAAATGAGCTCCCCGCCCCATTAAAGTTGAGTCTGAGTCAACATGTGAATGTAGCTGCTATTTCATTGGCATTGTTTGAGACAAACAGAGCTATTGTGCTCTGTCTCTGCCATCTGTGGACAGTTTAGTGCCAGTGGGTGGGTCAGCCTCTCCTGGGACTCTAAAACAGATAAATTCTGTTTGAATTCATAAACTGTAGACAGACGTAGCATATACTGCAGACATGTTGATTGACAGCACATAAACACCAATGGACAGGTACACAATAACATCTTGTTATTGTTCCTGATATTTTACCATGTTTATGTGTCTCTGCTCTGACCAGAATTAAAAGGTCTTATTTGATAAGATATAAGAGATATAAAAGGATAGGAGTGAGACAAAGGTTTTTACACAGTAATATACATGAATATATATGTTGATCCACACTATTCACCCAGACATCTACACTCAGCTGTCAAATGGAAAAGCGGGAAGCATGATTCAAGCTGCCTCTGGCAAAAACTAACAGACCATGTTTCCTTTGGTCATCCTGGTTTCCTCTAACAAAGCTGTGTATGTCTACCCAACATCACATGAATGAATGAAGGAGGAGGTCAGATCCTGTTTGTTCTGCCTCGGACACGAGACATGTGATCCAATTTTTCCTCAGTATCTTCAAGCTGAAGTCGATCTAATGTGCGTGTCTGTGTATGTGCATGCATGAGTAACGGATTAGTCACAAGCAGTGTGAACTGTTATGGTTAAGGGAAAAAAGCCACTGCTGTGTTCATCTTGATCCAGCTGTTTCTCTTTACTCTCACCACATCCTCAGAAAAATGCAGGCCAGCGATGGAGGAGGCTTTGTTGACCTTCAGGTTCCTCACAATCTGTTGCCTTTTACTCATTATATCCAGCTTCATTATATTTTTTCCCAGTACTCCCCTTCTGCAAAACTATGTGGCCCTCATGTGTGCTGTGCTAGTTTTTGACTGAACACAAATGTATTGAGGAATAGGCAGCATATGAGCCACAGTATCAGTTGAAATAATAAAGGCATTTAAATGGTATTTTGGCACAAGACAGAGCATTAAGATTTGATAAGAATGCAGGAGCCAGGTAATTTCAGTTTAAAAATTAAGTGGTGCATATTCCCAAGCAAACTGACACATTAATTAAACTACTGGCTGCAGATTGGACACAAGATGATTTCATAGCTGAGGAGCACAACAGGCTTGGAGACTCCTTGTTCATATCAGACCTGCAAGATTACCTGCTGAATATTGCATTATAATTTCTGAAGTTTCTGAAGCATTTCAACCAGCGCATAAATCATCAAGCCACAACTTTCTCTTAACCATCTCCTGTTTTAATTCATTTTATTTAAATCTCTCTCTCTCTCTCTCTCTCTCTCTCTCTCTCTCTCTCTCTCTCTCTCTCATTTAAATAAAATGTATTTTAATGTATTGCTATTTTCATTCTGTGTGTGTTCTGTAAGAAAACTGACTTCTGTTTCTCTGTCTAACCACTCTCTCTTGCTCACTCTGAAGGGAAGTACATTTTAAGAACTACACTCTGCTGCAGCTGGACGAGGAGTTTTCTCGGGGACGGGGTCTAGACGTCGGGGCCCGAGCCTGGAAGGGAAGCAATGTACTGCTTTTCTTCTGCGACGTGGACATCTACTTCACCGTTGACTTCCTCAACACCTGCCGACTCAACACGCAGCCCGGTGAGACTTTGATAGAATTAACATTAAAGATATCTGCCAATTACATTGCACTGCATGCGTTTGAAGCTACCTTTAATTATGATATGTAAAATGTAACTTTTCACAAATACCTTTTTAAGGATATCCAACACTCCTTTGTAGATATTTTAAAGGGATTTGTGACTAGTAATAACTTAAATTCAGGATATCTTCATTGTAGTTTTGACTGGTCCTACTTTCAGTTTCAGATATCTACAATTGAATTTTGACTAGTAATATCTGTTGATGTATGTATGTATGTAATGAGATCAGATTTAAATTATGACTATTCAAAACTAAATTTAAGATATCTTCACAGTGTGAGTTTTGCCTAGTCATAGTTTAAATGTAGACATCTTGAATTCACATTTCATTTTAGGAAAAATGGAATGTAGACGTCTCTAATTAGATTCTCCATACAACTCAATAATTTGTTCTTACTGAGACGTAATTAAAAAGATCTCAGATTTAAATTTTGACTAGTCCAAATCTAATTACAGATATCTGTCATAAATGCATTGTGGGTATCTGTAAAGGTAATAAATGATACAACAGCATGAAGACTTATGTGATGTCATTATACTAGGGCTGTCATACGATTCATTTTTTTTAATCGCGATTAATCGCTGAATTTCTATAGTTAATCGAGATTAATTGCATGTTTTATCACATGACTAAAATTCTATTATTTTGCATTTCAGAACAGTTTTTAAGTACATATTAACAATGGAAAGCAATTTTTACCAGTGTATCTTGATTGGGAATCAAATGAATGCAAAGAAAGTTACTTTATGAACTTGATTTTAAAGGGGTGATAGAATGATTATATAGGGTATTTTACACTGTTCCTTAAGGTCTCCTAATAGGTTATGTACCATTGGTTGGGCTGAAAATTGCCCGAATGCTGTTTTATTAGGCCCTTAACTACCCTGTGAATATGGCTCTATTTGGAACAAGAGCTTTTCTTCCAAATATGGTATGCTCATGAATATTTAGATGAGCTGCGCGCTGATTGAACCCCATAGAAACACATTGGAGACGAGACAGCAGGTCTCATATTTCAGACACTGCAAAGTTATACATTGTTTGTCGGGCTATTTCGTTATTAAATTCACTTCTGAGACTTTTTTAAGCGAGAAATCAACTATATAAAGCTCAAATATGGGCCTTTTTACGAAAATTGATGGCTAATTGCAAATTTAGTAAGACGTGTCGGACTTTAGGAGCTCCACACAGTCTGACGAGAAAGCGGCAACCTCCATACCCAGTTAAAGTCACCGTTTCTCGGTTACTGGACAACCGGGGGTCGGGGCTCCGCGGAGCTTCGGAGCTGCAAGCTAGGCTATGTGTCCCATTTAATCCTATGGGAAAAGATCGTTGCTACACTTTCGGCATAACTTTCGTATATTTACAGTTTGAATTTCGTCCAAGCCAGAGTCTATGAAGTAGGACACGCCGGGTGGCGAGGCAGCACCGGCCGCTGTCACGTAGCCTGCTGAGCTCCTGCTTAACTCCGACACACAGTCGGACAAAATTTGCAATTAGCCATCAATTTTCGTAAAACGGCCCATATTTGACCTCTACATAGTTGATTTCTTGCATAAAAAAGTCAGAAGTGAATTTAGTAATTAAATAGCGGACCTCTGGAGATCTGCATGACCTAGCTAGATTCAGAAGACTAAGCTGACCTCAGGTCAGTGGTGTAGCCTATGCAAATGTTGGGGCATGACAAAGACTAGGAGTTGGGATGCTGACGTCAGCTTCCAGCTTTGTTGAGATTTGCCCGTTTTCAGCGGCAGTTTCAAAATGTGAGATTTGCAGAGGATAGGGGTATCAATGGGATTTTGAGCTTCTATGTATGTCCTATTTACCCACCGAACTGTCGTTATTCAACTATGACAAGGTAAAATCGGTTTTGCATTCTATCACCCCTTTAAGATTTGTAATTATTTATTTACTGTAAACAAAAGAAACATGTGTGAATATGTCATTATTGCACAATTCCTCCAAGTACCTAACTAAAAAACTAAAAATCCTTATCCTTACTAGAGTCAATATAGTGTTTAGTGACTCCTAAATCATTTTGATTACTCACTGACGTCCAGTGATCACCGGTTAATGAGACAGCGTTTGCAGCACCTTGCAGCAGTTCCACTGTGGCTGCTTTCTCCGTGTCGTACAGGCGGTGTGTGGCTGCTGTCCCCCTCGACAGCAGTGTTTAAGACGGGTCAGAACATGCCAACCGCAGTACGTCTTTAAAGACCCGAGTCCTCTACGATGCTGACAGGTCTGCAGTTAGTTGCCACCCGTTTCGCAAGAGCTGTAGTAATTTTTTGGGATTTGGTTTCATCCACAGGTCGGCAAGTAGCACTCTCCAAAATAGTGCTTTGCCTGAGTGGGTAGCATGCTAGCAGCTAGCATCACGTAACTGTACTACTATGCTTAGCTCCATAGGTGGTAGCTCAAGCTTGACGTCCTTCGGTGATATTTTAATTCGGTTTTACACAATCTGCATGTGGCTTTCGACTTGTCTACGAGCCGTCCGGGAGTTTTGGAAAATAAAAAGCGCCATTCAGGATTTCATTGCTGCTGTCTTTCTCCATCATGCCTGCAGCCTGCAGCAGCAGGATGTGTTACGAGGAAGTGGCAGCTTGATGATAAGTAACGGTGCTGCAAAGGGTCAAAATAGTAGCCTGTTAGGCACGACGCAAAGCCGAGTGAAGTGTAAAATAAATTAATAAATGCCGGCGTGCGATTAATGCGATTAAAAAAAACCGCAGCGCGATTAACGCGTTAACGCTGTTAATTATACATATCTTTAAAAATGATTTCTTGTTCTTGTTATTATGACTTTGCATGCACAAATGCATTATAAATGTCTCAAATGTGATTAAAGATGGTCATGGGAAAATCATGTCTTACCCTACAAACACAAAAATACACCACTGCCTCGTTGTCTGACACTGCCGTCTCACTCCCTCTCAGGTAAAAAGGTGTTCTACCCCGTGTTATTCAGCCAGTACAACCCAACTCTGATCTATGGAAGTCCTGAACACGTCCCACCTGTGGAGCAACAGCTGGTAACACACACCAATCAAGTCTGTCTTCTCTCTTTTCTTTTTCAAACACTGTGCAAGCCACCTGTGGAAAATATCATATTCAATTATGTTCTACATCGCTGGGAGGTTTAGAAACATTTCCTCTCTCCAGCTGCTACAAACTCACAGAAGCATCCTCCTGTTGATGTGCCTCCCAACTGTTTTGAACTAATATAGTTCTCTCCATAAGCTCTCTAAGACTTGCACTTCTTTTCTCTGCAGGTGATCAAGAAAGACACGGGGTTCTGGAGGGATTTCGGTTTCGGCATGACCTGCCAATACAGGTCCGACTTCATCAACATAGGTAAATATTTGCGGTCATGCCCATCAAAATATCTTAGCAATGCAGGAATTCATAAATAGTTGCTCTTGGGGGTTGATTATCTGTGCAGAGGCGTTACATAACGCAGGGTAAAAATGAGCTTCCTAGATGGCTAGATGCTATGTTAATGGTGCCATGGCTTAATGGGTATGAACAACTTCAGAACACAAATGGTTCAGTATTACATTTGTTAGATTTTATTACATTCCTCTGCATGAAATAGCTCTAAGCAGCAGCAGCAGCATATAATAGCATATCTTACAGCCCCCTTGTCCTCTGTATCTGTATATTAGTTGAGGAATATTGGTTCTCATAACAGATTTAAATCAATTTAGTTTTCCTCCAAAGTGACCAATCACGTGATCAATTAAAGACATTACATTCAGTGGTTTATTGTTTATGACCCAAACACACACACACACACACACAAGCATACAAATGCTCTCACTTAACTGTGCCAAATATTTAAACAAGCTCCAAGAAGGGCAATAATGTGATTAAAAGGATAGTCGACATTTTAGTCGATTATTCACTTTCTTGCAAAGAGTTACAGTATGTGCAAGTATATGTATTTATGTATGTAAACGCTGCAGTTTCATATTTACCATACAGACAAATCAGTATTCTCATCTAACTCAACTTGACAAGAAAGGGAAAACGTGTTTCCCCAAAATGTCAAACTAGTCATTATTCATAATTAGGTTGTGCAGTTTAATGTTCATAAACAAATGAACACTTCATCTGTTGGGTTAAAATTCCTGCCTCATTTCTGTTTAAAGCTGGAGCATGAGTGTAAAAAGGGAGATGGACAGAATAATCTAAATAAAACTGCAGAGAAACACAAAGGATGAGCAAAAGCAGACACAAGTACTTCCAAAGATACAGGTTCAAACATGTCTGGTCGAGAACTATTTTGCAGCATCAGTCTAGAATGTCCTCACCGCCCCTTTTATGAAACAACAAACAAGGCTGAGTGGAAAACTGATTAAGATCACACACTGTAAACCCTCATCAGGATTCATAATCAGCGTTCCTTTAAGAGGAAGTAAACACATTGCTGAAGACATAAATTACTTAGAAATGTTTGCATATCAAAAGGTTTAAAATCTCCATTTTACACAACAGCACATCCTATGATGGTATAATAAAGTTTTACTGCATTCCCCTTCTGCTCTCTTATCGTTAGGAGGTTTTGACATCGACATCAAAGGCTGGGGTGGGGAAGATGTCCACCTGTACAGGAAGTACCTCCATAGCAACCTCCTTGTGGTCCGAGCACCGTCACGAGGCTTGTTCCACCTGTGGCACGAGAAACACTGCGCTGATGAGCTCCCTCCAGACCAGTACCGCATGTGCATGCAGTCTAAGGCCATGAACGAGGCCTCGCACGGCCAGCTGGGGATGCTGTTCTTCAGGCACGAAATCGAAGCTCACCTCCGCAAACAGAAACAACAGCAAAACTCAAACCCCAAGAAGACATGAAGACTTAAAGGTGGTTGAATAATAATCACTGTAAAGACTGCAATCACTTGAAATAACGCAGATAAGTTCAACTTTAAAGGAATAGTTCAACATTTTGGACAGTATGCTAATTTGTTTTCTTGCAGAGAGTTAGTCTTCTCTAATATAGATATAGATATCCCTCTCAAATGTAAGATTGGTATCAATCTTCTCATCTAACTCTCAGCAAGAAAGCAAATAGGTGAATTTCCAAAGAGGCGAACTACTCCTTTAATGAAAAATGTGAAGACTTTTTTTTAAAGATAATCTTTTTGTGCATTTTAGAGGACAGTTGAATGTGTGAAAGGGGAGAGAGAGGGGGAATGACATTCAGCAAAGGGCTGCAGGTTAGAATTGAACCTGCGTTCACTGCAGCAAGGAGAGAGCCTTTGTAGATGGGGCGTATGCTCAACCAGGTGAGCTATCCAGGCACCCCAGACTTTTTACTTCTTTTCCAAGGACTCTGAGCAATGTGTTGCTCTGAAAAGGACAACAAAAAATTAGGATGAATTCAAACTGGCTTGAGGAACTCATCGACACTACCGGAGTTGGACATTATTCAACAGACTGTTTGAAACCATCTGTAGTTTAATAGCCATTTGTAATTTCCTCTGTAACTGCAGGAAAGTCTTTTAGAAGGAAAACAAAGCACCTATGTTTGAGCTATGAAGTGCTTCTGAACTTTGTGCCTTCTGCAAATAAAACCTGAACATGGTCTTTTCAAGATGGCCAATGAAGAATTGAACATAGAGGTTTTTATATATAGGGAAACAGAGCCACCTAGTGGACTGAAAGTGAACAACATGTTGGTGCATAAACAATGAAGGACTCTTTTAAAGCCTGGAATGGCCTTGTTTTTTAAATAAATTATTAATTCCTTTATTTATGTTTGTTATCAATTCTTAAATTCCACCATGTATAAGTATTATTTTCCAATCTGTTATTGCCTGGACAGTATTCTGTGTGGGTCCATAATAAATGGTGCTGTGTCAAAGAAAAACATGCTATGAATGACAGTATTGTAGGTTTTTGTCAGTAAAATGACAATTTTTCTCAATTAGCATCCTAAATATAAGATGTATGTAGGCTATTTATGCCCAACATATTAAATAATAAATATAAATACATATATTTTATATCATAATATAATGCTTATTTAAAATAAAAATGTAAAAGATAAAACATAATAACTAATTTGTGTTTTTTGTCACATAACTAATTTGTGGACACATAATGGATATATAAAGGAAATAATTATTACTGCCCTGACGTTGACGATGGCTTAACAAGTCAGAATGAGACTTATTGATCCTAATATTTTTGTCTTTGTCAATCAAATTACATTACATGTACTGAGCAGTCACGGAAACTGGTAATGTTAGTTTTAGAGATATAACTGCCTAGATCGTTCCTTTATATTTGTTTTAATATAGTCTCCCATAAATCTTGCTCCAGCACTTCAATTAAAATGAGCTGTACTTTTGGTGGATGGCCATAGATGTGAAAAGAGGCACTTTTTAAATCATGTTGTTATTGTTTGCTATTGAAACATTCCTTGTGAAAAGATACATTAAATATCATTGAAATGTACATTTCATGTTATTTTTTCACTTCATTGAAATGAGTTGAATAAAACCTATTTCTGCATTGAGTATGTTTTATTAGGATGGGTTTTCTTATTATCAAATGTTATCCAGCTTTAAGGTGGAATATAAGACAAAGATATTATATTTTTACTTCTATAACCTTGACATTTTGACACAATTCAATGTGTTAAAGCTCAGCTCATTATTATGTTAAATTATTATGCTTATTTTTATGATAAAAAGTCTTCACCTGTCAATCAAGACAAACAGGGCAAAGGCAGTTATGAGAGAACAAAAGAAAGGAAGATGAAATATATACTGTAGGTTCTTTATCAGACTCTTTAAGGGAACAAAAGTGGTTCATTCAAGTGCTTTCAATTACTTTTTTATTTTAATAAAACCTCTCTGCACAATGTGGGCATGTGCCGACTCTGCTTGATTACTAACTTTCCTGTTAGTTTAAACTTCCTCTTGTTCATTCTGGTCCATCAAGAGATTCTTTCTAATCCACTTCCGATGACAGGATGATGGGAGATTAAATCCACTGTCCTCCTTCTGTGCAAAAATGTATTTAAACAGTCTGAGTCTGATCAAGTTCAATCAGCACAACAGACTGCAGCCTCCACCATAAAGTTGGCCGTACAGTTGGATCAAAACCTTAACACTACAAAATGCATTTCCTGCAGAAAATGCTTGTGAATTGGCCCAGGCCAGACTGGGAATCAATCCAAGGGTCAAAGTCTGCAGTGCCTACTTGCTGGTGCTAGTTTCAGCAATGCTAACTGCTGAGCCACTGTACCACTGACTACAGTATTTCGAAAACAGCCATATTATAGTATGTCAAAAAAGCCATTAAATAGTCAGAGTATGGTATGTCATAAAAATGTCATAGTATAGTATATCGAAAAAGTCATAAAAGTCATTGTATATTATATTAAAAAAGTGACAAAAAGTAATTTCGAAGAGTCATGAAAAAGACAGTATAGTATGTCTAAAAAGTCATGGTATAGCATGTCAAAAAAGACATAAAAAGTCATATATGTTGACAAAATCATTGTATAGTATGCAAAAAAAAGTGATAAAATCACTATCAGTCATACTATACAATGCTGAAAAAGTGATAAAACAGTCAAAGTATAGTTTGTTGGAAAAAGTCACAGTATAGCATGTCAAAAATGGTCGTAGTATCGCATGTTAAAAAAAGTGACAAAAAAGGCATAGTATAGTTTGTCAAAAAAAGTGATAAAAAAGTCATTATGTCAAAAAAAGTTAGTATATATACTAGACGAAAAAGTGATTAAAAAAAGGTCATAGTATACTTTGTTGAAAAAAGTCATAGTATAGTATGTCAAAAAATGTCATGGTTATAGCATATCGAAAAAAGTCATAGTTGAGTATGTCGAAAAAAGTGATAAAAAACTCATAGCATAGCATGTCGAAAAAAAATGATAGTATAGCATGAATGGAAAAAAATGATAAAAAAAAAGTCATAGTATAGTATGTCAAAAAAAAGTGATAAAAAAGTCATAGTATAGTATATCGGATAAAAAGTGATATAAAGAATAGTATGTCGAAAAAAGTCATAGTATAGCATGTTGAAAAAATTCATAGTATAGCATGTCAAAAAAAGTAATAGTATATAGCATGTCAAAAATGGTCATAGTATAGCATGTCAAAAAAAGTGATAAAAAAGTTTTTAAAAAGTCATAGTTTAGAATGTTGAAAAAAGTGATAAAAAACTCATCGTATAGCATGTCGAAAAAAGTGAAAGTATAGCATGTTGAAAAAAAGTCATAGTGTAGTATGTTGAAAAAATACATAGTATAGTATGTCAAAAAAGTGATTAAAAAAGTCATAGTATAGTAAGTCAAAAAAAGTCATAGTATAACAAAGTAAGTAATTTACAAGTTTTACTGATCCACAGTGGGGAAATTCCAGTTTCTTCAAACATTACACACTGAAGTGGCACTTCACCAGTTACCAGTCAACACTAAGTACTTCGATCTGCACCAGGACTTGAACCAGCAACCCTCCAGTTCCCAACTACTACTGCCAGTCACAGTGTCCTAAGTTTTAAAAAAAATGATAAAAAAAGTCATAGTATAGCATGTCGAAAAAGTCATGGTATAGCATTTTGAAAAAAAGTGACAAAAAAGGCATAGTATAGTATGTCACAAAAAGTGATAAAAAGTCATAGTATAGTATGTCGATAAAAGTCATAGTATAGAATCTTGAAAAAAGTGATAAAAAAGCCACAGTTTAGGATGTGTAAAAATGTGATTAAAAAAATAGTCATAGTATAGTATGTTGAAAAAAGTGATAAAAAAGTAACAAAAACACTCTGTACTTTGATCCGTACCGGGACTTGTACCAAATGTACAAGTCCTACAAATATTGTATGAGAAATAACAATTGTGGCAGTGAGAGCAAGTTAAAGAGAAAGTTTTAAGACAATGTTCTCTCTCCTCTGACTGCACTGTAGCTGTGACATCACCCACATTGAGCACCCCTTAAAAATGCAGTATAAGCCTAAAGAAACACTAAACTTAAACAGTGATAACACAAAACCTTTAAAAGATATAAAAAAACTGAATCATTTACTAATAGCTGAACACTTTATGAATATTTTCAAGTTTGAATTACGTCTGTAGGTGAAAGTATGTGGCAGGAGTAGCATTTAGACGTGGAAGAAGCCTGAAGAGGATTTAAAGATTGCACCATTGACTTTCAATGTAAAAAGAAAAAAACGTTTCTTCACTATTAATAGTGGAGACAATTTGAATACAAGCACAAATGTCCTCAAAGAGCTGAACATTTTGATATTAGAATGGTTTTTGTAGCTGAAAGTATGCAGAAGTAGTAGGTGACCGAATATCGTACGGAAGAATCGGGTAATACTGTGAATGCTGCTGAATCACCATTCACACAATTATAGTACATTCATGAAGGTAATATTTATTGCAGGACTGTTGCATTAGACTGCATAGTGTACCTAATTAACTGGCAACTGAGTGTTTGTGATGGAAATAGATATTTAAAAAATGACAGAAGGTTTTGAGCTATTATTTATCGGTGTTCATCACATTTTCCATAAATAGTTTAGTATTGTATTAGTGTATCTTAACCTCCAAAGCACTAGATGGGGACAGTGAGCTGATAACAATGTCTGTTGTGATGACTGCTGAGGTGCTGACCTATCTAACGTTACCTTCCTCTTTATTCATGAAGTGTACATGCCAGGCCAGACTGGGAATCAATCCAAGGGTCAGAGTCTGCAGTGCCTACTTGCTGGTGCTAGTTTCAGCAATGCTAACTGCTGAGCCACTGTACCACTGACTACAGTATTTCAAAAACAGCCATACTATAGTATGTCAAAAAAGCCATTAAATAGTATATCAAAAAAGTCATAAAAGTCATTGTATATTATATTAAAAAAAAGTGACAAAAAGTAATTTCGAAGAGTCATGAAAAAGACAGTATAGTATGTCTAAAAAGTGACAGAAGGTTTTGAGCTATTATTTATCGGTGTTCATCACATTTTCCATAAATAGTTTAGTATTGTATTAGTGTATCTTAACCTCCAAAGCACTAGATGGGGACAGTGAGCTGATAACAATGTCTGTTGTGATGACTGCTGAGGCGCTGACCTATCTAATGTTACCTTCCTCTTTATTCATGAAGTGTACATGCCATGGTAAATCTAGCAATCACAGATAATTGTGTAAATGTAACGTTATATAAATAAACTATATGTAAACGTGTTAATTTGTGAGCATAACATGTGCTGGTAGGTTGATTTTGTTACTAACAGACAAAGCCAGAAGAGCTGTTTCCCCATTTCCAGTCTTTGTGCGAAGATAAGCTAACGTTAATCGACTGCACCTGTATCGTTAGCCTCTAATTCGTTTTCTTTTTAGATTTAACGGACACATATGAGTGGTATTAATCGTTTCTCTCGGTAAGAAAGCGAAGAGAAATTTCACACAGATCAACAGATCAAAAAGGTCGTTTTTAAATGTATTTTAAGGTATTGTCACGAATCACTAACGGAGTAAGCTCACAAATGACGCTCGTATTTCCGATATTTCCGCTCGCACTTGAAAGCAGCAGCAGGCCCACAGCTGCTGTCGCCCCCATGTGTTCGCCCTAGAGAGCTTTTCGGGTCAGTCAAACAGATCGTGCGCTACGGGTGGTCACACAAATCTTTGGGCAGGTGTTCGTCCAAATGACCGACCCTCTGTAAGCGTGAGTGTTTGATTATTTAAACCGCTTTAAAGCCATCATGACAGACGTGTGGAGCGATCGGCTCTGCTGCAGTTCACAGCCCCCCACCAACAACAACAACAACACCACCACCAACAACAACAACCACAACAACACATCCTCTTGATATGTGCTGTCCTACGGACAGGGCGGTCTGTTGGTTTCGTACAAGGGCGTCGACGTTTTATTGTGTTTTATTTGTTAGCATTTTCTGATCTCCTACTCGATCGCAGCAGCAGAAACTGCAGCAACAGAAACTGCAGCAGCAGCAGCAGCAGCGACGTCCCAAGGAGGGGCATCCCCCTGGAGTTTATTACAGAAGAGGACGCACCACGAACCAGGGAGTCGAGACAGAGACGGACAAGAGCAAACATGTTCGAGATGAGAGGAATCCCCTTTGTCCTGCTTGACATAGCCTGTCTGGTTATAGGTATGTATTTCAATGATTTATACTGACTGTTTGTTGCTGCTGCTACTAATGTAAGCCGATTTGTGCTCTGATATAATCCTACTGTTTGGATATTTAACGACTTCTCATCAAGTGAAGGGAGTGGTGAATGTACTGCAGCACGCGAGTGTCATTTACTAAGTTATTTTTATTTTAACTTCTATTATTGTACCACTAATCAAACAATATGTGTATGTACTTTGCGATATCTGTATAGTTTTTTTTCTAAGTATGTTGCTATTGTATTTCCCCCTACAATTCACTTAAGAATGACATGTTCTTCAGTTTCCTTTGTATGCAAATTACTGGCACTCCAACGTCTTTTCAGTTCTTTAAGATACTCACAGACATCTATTGGTTAATAATGACATTATTGTCTTGAGTGCAACAATATGTAATAATGCACTATTATAATTCCTATCATCAATATAATAGTAATTGAAGCCCTTTCCCTATTATAGTTTTCCATAGTTGAAAGTTAGTCACTGTCACATTTTAAGTCTACATATATGCCTGTCTATGAACAGATTTTTACTCATTTAAACCAATTATATTAATTGTCTAACAATAATTAAATTAATTAAATAATATTGCTGAGAAACAACAACGGTTTCAGTTTTGCAGTGTAGACGTATACGTAAAATCTGATTATGAATGATTGATAGGTCATACTTACCATGACTCATAAAGTTATAGCTTCCCTTGCACAGTCCACAACATATCTTATAATAACTGAACAATAATGTGTCTGATTTGGTTGTTCCATGTTAAAGTTCAATGAGCTATTTCTAAATTCTTCCTCATTGAAATTTCCAGTTGTTAGTTTTGTGAGTGGAGCTTGACTTTAAAATATTGCTAAACTTCCAAGACTACAGACTTATTTTATTTTGCACAACTTTGTAAGGAGTATGACAAACTCAGTGTGCCGTTTGGATGACTGATGCTGAAGCAAACTTGGTCATTATTATTATTATAACCAAGAATCTACAATAATCTGTTTCCAGACTGAGGCTGTTTCCAACAGTCATGCATGGCTGTATGAGACTAAACATGCACATACAGGTAGTAAGGTTCATAGTAAGCTTAATACATGTAAAAACAGAGATCATTTGTATTTGTTTTTTAAATGCAGTGTATTTGTCCTTGTTGGCTTACACTGATTTAATTTGGGGGTTAACGCAATTTCTGAGGCTGCTAATGAGTCTTCATGTATTCATGTTAAAATATTCACATTCTTCTCTGTCGGTGCGTTTGTCTTGGGAAGTACTTTAGTTGCACAGTTTATGAGAACAAGTTAAAGTGTAACACGGCTGCCGTCTGCAGTTATAAAGGGATTTGGGGGGGGTCCTGCTGTTTGCCCGTGTGTGTTTCTATCCCGACTTTCTGGCATTTCCAGTTGTTGTAGCCAGTCAACTTAGGATGGCACAGCTGACGGTGTCAACAGCTGCAAATGTCAGACAGGACAAATATACCAGACAGAATTAAAAAGTAGGTTATAGGATGTCTGTGTATCTTCATGTGTTTGTGAATTGGTCATATTAACATGTATTGTCTATGTAGCCGGATGTAGCTTATTTTTATATGCCATTGTTGTCCAAAAGCTATTTAAAAACGCATAAGTGAGTCACATTGTTGCATGTTCCTTCATGACAATAAACATAGGTCAGTTGATGCCACACACACGTCATGTCATTCTACTGTAAATACTCACAGCGCCAAATTCATGGCTGAAAATAGTGCCAAATAAATGTACATTACTTACGTCTGTGTGAGTAATGTTTGCTAAAAACTAAATTCCCAGCAGTTTAAGGATGTCATTTAAAATGAAAGTATATATTTGTGATCTGTTTTTAAAAATGTGTGTCTTCAGTGGGCTTTGGACTAAATGTTGTAGCGTATTGAGAGACAGACTAACACATTGATGGTTTTGGTCTTTTTATTACATTTGATGACAATAGGAAAACATAGAATAAAGACAGCCTTATCCTTTAAATGAACTGCTAGAAAGGTTGGGGTCTCTCATTTCTGTCCCACATATTTGATTTGGCACATTATGCACTTCTGCAGTTTGTTATGACACTAAAGAGCACCATTAGAACTTTAGAAATTCATTTCTATCTGACAAATTTAAAGACCTCAACACTTTGTCTGGGCATATTCACTCTCCCTGCCATGCATTTTTCTTTACCTCTTCCAGTGGTAACTCCTCCTGATCTCTCCGTCTATAGGTGGTCTGCCTCTGGCAGCCTTTAACCTGGGTAAGATCCGCCCCTACCAGAGGGGCTTTTTCTGTAACGACGAAAGCATCAAGTACCCGTTCCATCATGGCACAATCTCCTCCACAGTGCTCTACACTGTAGGCTTCACCCTGCCCATTAGCTGCGTAAGTAGGACTTACTCAATGACCCCTCCCATGGCAAACATGTTGACTTGTCAACCGCAGGTGTAAGCAATAACATGAATGCATTCCAGGTGTGCCAGGGTCTTGGTTCTGGTGTGATGCACGCTGGTTTACTGGCACACCTACATGGAAAGCAGCAGTTACTATTAGTATTAATATTATTATTATCAACTATACTTTGCGATGGCAAGTCAACATGTCTGCTGTGAGAAAGGTCTGTTGGGACTGATAGACTAGTACATTAAAAGAAACAACACATTTCCAGAGCCTAATGTAGGATGTATTCAGAATGGCTAGCTTACTCTTTGATAATGCAGACAAATACTCAGTAGCACAGCTACCTGGTATTGAAACCAGATATGACCAGCATGTTTTATTCAGTTCTGGTACTGTTTCTTATGTCAGCGTTTGGCTTGTGACATCATTGGAGGTGTTCCCAAACATCAGCTCTTCAAGTTGTTTATCAAAAGCTAAAGGCAAAGGAGGATGTCCACTTAAAACAATTAGTACAAAATAAAATCAGCCTGAGTAAATGTTAAATAATGTTGCATCCACAAAAAAAAAAACTGTCTTAGAGGTTATTTCTTTTACCAACATCTCGGCTACTACAGCAGGATTTGTAAAGCTTAATGCTAAAAAAAAATGTTTAGACCATTTAAGGTGATTTTAATCATCCTATAGATAAATGTAATATATTTTTTAATGAAACAATCCAACCCCATAAACATTAGAACAAGCCAAACACACAAACTTAGTCTCATACAAAAGACCTAAAGCACAGATTCATTTAGACATGGCTATAGTGAATAAGCAGTGTCCTATTAATATTTAAAAATATATATATATATATATATATATATATATATATATATATATAATGCAAAAATGAATGAAGTAAGGCCAGGCATTTTGGTTTTGCTTTTAATTTAGTCATTGAGTTTTTAATGTTAATCTATTGGGTGAACTTTCTGTCGCTGTTGTGAACTAGTGCAACAGCCATGCGGGCTGCGTGCTGTGTCCCTGTGTTTCTTAAAATAGCTGGAATGCTCTTCTGGAAGAGAGGGATTGTTTTTGGAGAAAGACGCAGAAAGTGCTGCTAGTGTGTTTCTGCCTTCTGCTACTGCTTTGAGGTATCGGTGAATTATCTATTCTGTCTTTTATGTACCATGAAAAAACCACAACCACGATCTTTAATACGTTTTGTCCAATTGTTTCACTGTCTGCCAGAGAAAGGTGTGGGAGAATCTGTTTTAGGAAGAGTTAGGTGTTGGTTTGCTGAAGAAAAGAGCGATAACAAAGAAACATTAAGCATCACTTTGTCAGAGATGAAGTGAATGAAGAAGTTTGTAACATACGATTGTTTTCAGTCACGTATGAGCGTCTGTGAGACCACTTCCTTCTCAGAAATGTAACTTTTGTGCTCTTATGTTTGGCTTTTCTTTTAACATCCATTCCTTATCAGCGTTAAACTGTCTTGTTGCCGTGCGAACACTTTAACCACTAATATTTGCACACTGATGTTGCTGAAAGGTGGCGAGGACGCCGCCGCCTTCAGAGGATACGTTTTCTTGTGACCGTCTCACATGGCTGCTGTCAGTGTTGCATCATGGGTAGGGGTCCAAGGCCCAGTGACATGTTCTTGTAACCTGTATTTTTTTCCTTGTTTTTCTCTCTCGTTGCCTTCCTGCTAGCTGGACTGCCATCTCTAATACTCAATGTGAAACACACGCCTTTCCGCCGGGGCTTTTTCTGTAATGATGATTCAATTAAGTACCCCCTTAAAGAAGACACCATTTCCTATGAGTTGTTAGGAGGTGTTATGATTCCCTTCACAATATTCACTGTAAGTGCACCTGTTTTGTTTTCTGCTAAGGATTCTGTTTGTCCATCTTAAATTATGTCTTTTATGTACTGCTTACCCTTATCCACTTTGACACTCTTAATGTTTGTCTTTTCTCTTCATTCGTGGTTGCTGCCAAATACATTATGTACACTGTACAAAATTATAAACGCAATACTTTTGTTTTTGCCCCCATTTTTCATGAGCTGAACTCAAAGATCGAATGATCTATGTACACAAAAGGCCTATTTCTCTCAAATATTGTTCACAAATCTGTCTAAATCTGTGTTCGTGAGCATTTCTCCTTTGCCGAGAAAATCCATCCACCTCACAGGTGTGGAATATGAAGATGCTGATTAGACAGCATGATTATTGCACAGGTGTGCCTTAGGCTGGCCACAATAAAAGGCCACTCTAAAATGTGCAGTTTTATCACACAGCACAATGCCACAGATGTCGCATGTTTTGAGGGAGCATGCAATTGGCATGCTGACTGCAGGAATGTCCACCAGAGCTGTTGCCCGTGAATTGAATGTTCATTTCTCTACCATAAGCCGTCTCCAAAGGCGTTTCAGAGAATTTGGCAGTATATCCAACCGGCCTCACAACTGCAGACCACGTGTAACCACACCAGCCCATAATTATATAATTATAATTTTGTTCAGTGTAATAATGTATGTGTTTTTAATTGCTTGCTTTAGTCACCACTACCATTAACCCTACGTTAATTTGCTAACTGCATGTTGTAGAAAATGTGTTCCACACTTTGTAACATTTGGAGATGAAACGGAAAGGTGACCTGAGGCGGACCTTTATTTTGAAACGCACAAGCCGTGCAGAAAGACAGCAAATATGACAGATGTGAAACTCAGCACCGTGGTAACCTCGGTCAGTTGATGCTGAACGGAATTGAAAAATGTGACAGCACTTAAAGAGGCTACAAGAGAGACTCAGTTCAGTATATGAACAGTGAAAATATCCTTTTACTAAAGACTTTTTTTTTTTGTTTTACAAAAACTTTCCACACTTCCGGTTTAATCTTCAAAAAGAATTAAAACAAGCCTACCTCCATTTAATTCTAACATAATTAGTAAGATAAGGTAAACAGACACCTCTAATTAGTGACCATGAGTTGTTGGTTCTCTTTTAGAAGTATTTTAAAGCTACAGATACAATACAGCTTTTCTGGTTTTGTTCTTGTTTGTTCTCTACTTGTTAGACCAGTGTCAGCCCAGTGGAGCTGTTTTGTTGGAAGCATTGTGAAACAAACACATTCACATGCACTTGAACCAACAGGAATTCATGAGTCAGTCTTCTGACGTGTTACATACAGTACGAGCACACATGTACAAGCTCAAATGTTTTACTACTAAAAAAAAAATTTAATTTAAACCCTAAGACCAAACAAAATGTTTATTATTTTAAGTGGACATCATCCCGTGACCATGATATTTCCAACATTATGTACTATTATCTGTTTGTCGGATAAGCATACCTCTATATTGTTACAGACGGTGTACTCTAAACTTTAAAGATAGTTTAACGTTTTCTAGTAGTCCTTTAGGGTACAGACATGAGAACAGTATCGATCTTCTCGTCAAACTCTCGGCAAAACAGCAAGAATGTGTATATCC